>NC_053500.1:61008089-61308089 GCF_905171775.1 Rana temporaria | reverse complement strand
TGGGTATTCTTTGTAAAGTAATGTTTTAAAGTGGTTGTAAACCCACTCTGACAACTTGCACCCACAGGTAAGCCTAGTTTAAGGCTTACCTGTAGGTGCAAGAAATATCTCCTTAACCTACACGGTTAAGGAGTTATTTGCAGAAAACACTGCACCGATATCTAATGCGCATGTGATGCATACTATGCATACTAGCTCATTATGCCTTTCTCTTGCAGGGTTTTTTTTGTAGGAAAATAATCGGGTTTACTTCCTCTTTAACCCATTTACTAAGCTATGCAGCAACTATAGTTGCAAAGTGGATGATCTATTTGCCTTTAGTAAATCCGCCCCAAAGTTTCCCATAGTATATATACTCG
The DNA here is from genome assembly GCF_905171775.1 of Rana temporaria. NCBI lineage: Eukaryota > Metazoa > Chordata > Amphibia > Anura > Ranidae > Rana > Rana temporaria. The sequence goes on along the minus strand of NC_053500.1, from coordinate 61,307,730 downwards.
CTAATAATAGCCACAGAGATGGCGTTGAACACATGGGGGGGGTTATTTACTAAAGGCAAATCCACTTTGCACTACAAGTGCAAAGTGCAAAGTGCACTTGAAATTGCACTGAAAGTACACTTGGAAGTGCAGTCGCTGTAGATCCAAGGGGGAAATGCAAAACTGCATTTTAGCTTGCACATGATTGGATAATAAAATCATCAGAGCTTCCCCTCCTTTCAGATCTACCCCTCAGATTTACAGCGACTGCACTTCCAAGTGCAATTTCAAGTGCACTTTGCCTTTCGTAAATAACCCCCATAGTTCCCAGTGCAAAGGTCATGATCCTTACAAAGTAATTCACCTTTACACAGAAAACCTACTCATATTTTTGGATATTAACTAAGAGGAAAACTCTTTCTATTTTTCCACACCATCATTTATTTCACTGTGGAAGCAGCCCTAGTTTTCCCATTACACAATTAAAGGATTTTTTTTTGGGGCTCACGAAAAAGAAAGAGTTTGAAAAGAAGACTAATTTAAGAGAATACGAACCCCCTCTTACCCCTGGGCAGCTCAATGGCAGAGTGATTAAAACATCATGGCAAATTCTCTGTGGGGTGAAAGGCACCAGTCACTTTAGAATATTTTATAAATTCATTCAGCTAAAAAAAAGAACTCATGGTGAAGCAGGATACTGAAAAAAAGCCCCAGACTAAGAGTGCACTCAACAGGGAGGAAATAAGGGCGCTCTGGTGGAGGTGGATAGCTGTTCAGAGGGATGATAGTGATGAGATTGCACTTCTGGCAGCACTTTGTTTAGAGGAGAAGCAACTCTGAAGATATAAAAAAGGAAAAGAAAGGCACCTCTAAGTGCAGTATGCAAAATTGTATAAAGTGCACAAAGGGTTAAAAGCACTTATAAGATCGTTGAGTGTAAAAAGATATGATAAACTCAGGAGTCCTCATCTGTGGCATGTGTCCATCCTTGGCACGGTGGTAGAGAGCCGTCCAGCAGCTGTAAAGTGTTCTTTGACCTGGTCTGACGAAGGAGCCGCACATGCTCCGAAATGAGTTACCTCTCCCTTTTCCCCACTGACACCATCAGCCTTGTGTGTCCCGCAGTAAACCCGGAACACAGGCTTCAATGCTGCCTCCTTTCTCCAACACGTACGAGAACACTTTACAGCTGCTGGACGGCTCTACACTAAAGCTCTCTACCACCATGCCGAGGATGGACACATGACACAGATGAGGACTCCTGATTTTATCATGTCTTTTAACACTCAACGATCATGTAAGTGCTTTTAACCCTTTGTGCACTTTATTAAATTTTAACTTTTATACTGCACTTAGAGGCGCCTTTCTTTTGCTTTTTTAAGAGTGCACTCACACTGTGGCAGGTTAAAGTGAACCGTGCTGGAGTTTGATTCTGCCCTGCTGATCTGCACTCACACTGGACTATAAAGAATTGTTCCTGGGCAAACTCCTCTGCTAACTAGAGCAGTGAGCTGTGTTTCAGTACACTGTGTTCTATGAGGAGTCCTGTGCTCCAGCATGGTTTGCACTCACACTGAAGTAGACCATACTGGACCAAAAGTGAACTGTGCCTGGGACCACCTCTCCCAAGTTTTCCCCTGCACAGTACACTTACATGATCCAGGGCACAGTTCGGAGCCCTCACACTACACATTTCAGCCCTAGGGGTAGAACCGTGCCCAAGACTGGTTCAAAATGCCAGTGTGAGTACACCCCAAGAACCAGAGAGGAATAAGTATTCATAACTTCAGCGATATTGTTTCTTAGGTTTCTCTTTGCCAGGGACAATGCCTAACAACTAGGCAGAGGTAAACAATAATTTGAACTTAGGATAAACCCAACGAGCACAGAAATAATAACAAGTATAGCTCAAGCTGACTACAGCCCAGCTTCCCACCAAATTTGAACTAGGGACATTCCAAATGAAAGCAGATCCAGCTTAGACCAATGTACAGGTATGTATATGCCATACCTGTGGGATCCCTCTAGAAGCTGGAAATCAGTGTTGTAGACACCACTACTAGAGTGATCTCCATTAGCTTCCGGGTCCCATGCTGAGCAGTGTACTGCTGTATTGTGAACACAGGAAATCGTTTGCTTAATACTAATGCAATTCAGGGAACACTTTTCATTGTCTCCATGAATGTGAAGTGTTCTTTCATTGGATGAGGTGGAGAGGCAGGCTGGTGAATCACAATCTTCACTTTGTCCAAACAGACAGCACTTTTCTACCACAGGGATCACACAGGTATGGCGCATACATACTTACATTGATCCAAGCTGGACCAATGTAACTGTGTAACAATTGCTATGTCTATTTTTCAGCTTTAAGGCTGGGTCCCTTTAAATACAGTGGGACAAATATTTATTTGATCTCCTGCCGATTTTGTAAGTTTGCCCACTTAAAAAGAAATGAAAGGTTCTGAGTTGCAGTTCAGTGAGTAAAATAAGTATTTGAGCCCCTATCAACCAACAATAGATTTCACTTAATGAGGTAAGGATGACTATGAGAAAAGTGAGGGATCATCCCAAAACTACACAGGAGGAGCTGGTTAATGATTTCAAGGCAGTTGGGACCACAGTTGCCTAACAAACCATTGGTAACACAGTATGCTGCCATGGATTAAAATCCTGCAGCAACCGCAAGGTCCCCCTCCTCAAGAAGGCACGTTCCAATGAACATCTAAATGATTCAGAGAAGGATTGGGCGAAAGTGCTGTTTTCAGATGAGACCAAAATTAATCACTTTGGCATTAACTTGTCTCGCCATGTTTGGAGAAAGAAAAATGCTGACTATGACGCTAAGAACACCATCCCTACGGTCAAACACAGAGGTGGAAATGTGATGCTTTGGGGCTGTTTGTTTGCTAAAGGTACAGGCTGACTTTGCCATGTTGAAGGGCCAATGGACAGGGTCATGTATTGTAAAATCTTGGATAAGAACCTTCCCTCAGCCAGAACACTGAAGATGGGTCATTGATGTGTCTTCTAGCATGACAATGACCCAGCAAAATACCGCCAAGGTAGGGACATACAGTCAGGAACATAAAAAAATACAAACAAAAACATTGAGCTTCAAGGGTCACAGCTCAGAGACCTAGGGAGTAGGTAGCTGAAGTCCTACCCCATCACTGATTCAAAATTTGGGCTCCTGTCACCTATAGTTTCGGAGATCCGGGGCTTTTTGTGCAGCCTATCAGACGCTACATACAGAGCAGCCAGTTTAAATACAAGCTGGCACACTGTTTGCAGAAGACTGAGAGGATGAGCTCACTTCTTGTCTGAGGCAGTGAGCTTAATGGACAGCTTGGAGCCTTGGATCAATGGTAAAGCACCATTGGAACAAGCTGTCCAATAAAAATGCTGTAGTGGAGCATGCCTCTCAATGCAGTGTCACAGAAAGAAGGGGACATGTGTCTAAAAGACAAATGCTCCCTTCCAGCCCAGCCCTCCTAACTACAAGGGGAAACAAATGGGTTTTTAAGGTTAAGACTTAACCACAATCCCATGTTTTTGTCACACAGTTAAGAGGGAGAATGATAATCTGCTGCCTGCTGAAAAGGTACTGTTTTAATCAAGCTAAATAATATATTATGATGCTATATGTTATAACATAATAATTTATTATTTATCTATTTACTGTGAAATTACTGGTTTGAAGTTATAACTTAAAACTTCAGTAATTTGTCCAAAAAGCCACCTGCTTGAGTACAGATTTCGAAAATATAGTATATGACCTGAAAAACAATATATAATATTTATTTGTATATTACTTACTTATGGTAATTAACCCCTTGCCACCCAGGCCAATTCTCTCCTACATGTAAAAAATCATCTTTATTTGCTAGAAAATTACTTAGAATCCCCACACTATATATATATATATATATATATTTTTTTAGCAGATACCCTAGGGAATAAAATGGTAAAACTTTTTATGTTACACAGTATTTGTGCAGCAATTTTTCAAACGCTCTTTTTAGGGGAAAAAAACGGTTTCATGAATATATAAAAAAAACACTAACGTTAGCCCGATTTTTTTTGTATAATGTAAAAGATGATGTTACGCAGAGTATATAGATAAATAACATGTCACACTTTAAAATTGTGCACACTCGTGGAATGGCACCAAACAGAATTATTGCTCTCACTCTGTTTGTGGCATATGTAACCTGTGTGTATCTGTCTCTGATACTAGCCAGTGCCTCACCAGCCACTGACCTCACCGCATGTCCCTGCACCAAGGCAGCGAGGGAGTGGCTCAAAAATAAGCACATTAAGGTAATGGAGTGGCCTAGCCAGTCTCCAGACCTTAACCCCATAGAAAATGTATGAACGGAGCTGAAACGTTGAGTTGCCAAGCGACAGCCAAGAAACCTTAAGAATTTAGAGAAGATTTGTAAAGAGTGGATCAAAATCCTTCCTGAGATGTGTGCAAACCTGGTAACCAACTACACGAAATGTCTTACCTCTGTGCTTGCCAACAAGGGTTTCTCCACCCAAGTACTAAGTCATGTTTTTCTTTGGGATCAAATACTTATTTTAGTCACTGAACTGTAACTCAATTTATAACATTTGTATCATGTGTTTGTTCTAGATTTCTGGTTAATATTTTGTATCTATCATTTATAATACACATATGACAAAAATTATAGACCCTTCATTTCTTTGTAAGTGGGCAAACTTACAAAATCTGCAGGGGATTAAATAATTATTTTCCCCACTGTATAAGACCACTTTCACACTGAGGCAGTTTTCAGGCGTTTTAGAAAATCTCCTGAAAACTGTCTCCCAATCATTGCAATGGGTGCTTTCACACCTTTCATACCTTGTAAACATAGCCTAAGCCCACATTTACACTGGTAGTGTGAACTTTAGTTTTAGGACCGTTTAAACACCCACTGAGAACCACAGTAAGGTCTGCAGGGTGTAAAGAGGGGCTATATGGAGAAAAAAATGCCTAAGGACCCTAAAAGTAAAATTCATAGTGGTATTCTAGTAAATATCCAAACATGTCAAAGATGATTTACTCTACACGATTAACACAAAGTAGATCTCATTAATTAATAATTATTATCTAAACAATCTGTAGAAAAAAACGTCATACCCCGTTCTGTGAAATATGCCCTATAGGCTCTGCAATATGATTGTTTCCTCTCACACCCACCATACTGAGCCACCCATAAGTCCCTTTCATACTTCCCTGCACTAAATATGAGTAGATGATTTTGCCAAATTGGATTGTTTATTAAACTGACCAATTTTGGCCTCACATTTTCAACTGCTTAGGTGAACGTTTCTTGAAAGAAATAAGAACAAATAATGATAAAGCATCCTCACAGTAACCATAAATTAACTTTAACACTAACTCAAACTTTTAACCTCAACTCAAATGCAAACTCTAACCCTTAATGCTTGCCCTTGACCCTGGCCCTAACTTCAATGCTAAGCCTATCACCAACCTACACTTAGTTTTATAAGAAAGCCATTGACCATCTCTTTTTGTGCTGACATTGGGATCACATGGCTTTATTGATAGACAAAACCATGGTACTCACATGATTTTGTGATTTTGTTTATCAACAAAGCTACCACTGTATTCAGTTTTGAGGTGCACATCCAGTATAGTATTTTATTAAAAGTAGTTTAACAAATGTTCAAAAAATTGACAAAAAATTATAATAATAATAATAATAATAATTTAAAGGGTTCTATGTGAACCTTGGGGGGCAATTGAAGCTCATTATACCCTTTGTACAACCCAAAACCACATTAATTTTCCCTTTGCCAAAATGGTGAATTTTACTGAAATGTGGGAATTGATGCTGAAATTTTAATGACCCAAAAACTCCCAATTTCCTTCATCTTTTTTCTGCACTAGGAATCCATTTCTCAGCTGGTTTCAGCAACCACATTTAAAGCCTTCCTCAACAGTATTGTGTTGGAACAGGATGTCCCACAACAGGCCCTTGCTTCTTCACACACTATTTCTCTTGTTGTGCCCCCTGTTGCGATGCCACTGGGATCTTGCTCTTACATGTAAAGCTAAACTCACAGGAAATAACAAACTACCCTTGCAATGGGACACCCCCTGTACAGCAAGGGTTAAATGCTAAGGTACCATGAAAATACGTTTTATTTACTTACCGTATTCTTCACTCCTATAGGTTTCCCTCTTTCCTTGCAACTGGTCCCTCAAAGCTGCTTCTCTTTAGGGCTCCATCAGTCATTTGTACCATGAAAACATCACTTATAATAATACGAGATCAGCCTGCATTTTAAGTGAGGATACTGAGGGATCATCCACAATATCAGAGGGAAGAGGAACGCGTCTCAAGCTAGGGAAGTGAGACATTTTATTTGTTCCTTAGACAGACACAAGCATTTAACCCTTGCAGTTAGATGGGGGGGGGGGAAGAGAGTGGAGATCCACTGCACTGCAGGGGTAGTTTTGTAATTTCCCCAGGTATTAGCTTTAAATGCCTTGTGTTACACCCTATAATGTTTGCATGCGTCTAGAAGGGCACAGACTGCATATCGTGGGGGTACAAGCAGATTCTTGATGGCTATTAACTGGTTTAATGCCAAAAGATCCAGTGGGCAAGTGTGTATGGTGCAAAAATGTAGTGTAGATACATCAGAATATATGCATTTACCTTTGTGAATTATAGTGTGTATATGTAGATCTGTAATTTAATATTGTATATAAATCAATACTGTACAAACATGAATAAACATGTATCATTATATGTATACATAGTCAATTTTACATCATCCAGTCTGGAAATACTATTTTATAATAAATAATGTTTTAAAAATGATACCTACTGTATGTATTTTGTAATCCAAAAATTCAATTGCTCATCCTTCTACTTCCATTTAAAAGACAGGAATCTGCAACTAAGGATTAAATGTTGATATTTTCTGGTTACTATTTTCTGGTAGTACTCCTGGCTAAAAAGAGGTAGCAAGAGTGAAATAAGACACGTCTAGCTGGTCATCTTTGTGATTTCGCGACAGATGTCAAGAATCTCAACTGAGAGTCAGCCATGTGTAGACACCCATCCCCGATCTCATGGCAGACAACTTCCCATCCACTATTAGGCCCTACAACCAATTAAAACCCTTTTGAGATTGACAATCGTATCTCCTGTAACTTCCAGCCCTTCAAACCCTGATCTGGGATCCCAACTTTTCCCTCACAGTTCTACGGATTCCCGATTTTGGAATTTAATCAAACAGGCCAAGATTTTGATTCTCAGATTCTTGCCTATCGCATCTTGGAGTACACGCCCTATTTTATCTTTTGAAACACTATGTTTACACAAAGCCCCTGTGCAAAATTCATTGTCCTGAATATGTTCCATGCTAATCTGTGGTAAATACACTCAGGATCCTACATTTTTATGGAAATGGTGCCTGCCACAATACCCAGGCTCTAAGAGATCGGATACTTCTCTTAGCACACAAAGCCTTAGTGGGAAATACCATGAGAACAGATAAAAGCTCTTACTACAACAGTAGAAAACCCCCACAACTACTACATAAAATATATCTTTAGGTATCCCCTCTCTGTTGGCGGTGTCAGGAGACTGGAGGGAATACTTCTACACATTTTCTGGGACTACCCTAGACTACGGGACTTTTGGGCTTGTCAGAGAATGCCTGAATGATTCATTTAATCAGCTAAATTGATCAAATCACAGTGCCTCCAATACAAGAATAACTTGTAAAAATAATTTAACTGCCTTAATTATTTTGAGTTATTTTTAAAAGCGGAAATCTTTAGATAACACGAGAAGATGAATGTAAGTATAGACTGCAGACTATCAAAATAAATGTATATTTATTTACAATAAGTTACTTACAAACACCACTAAGGCCGCGTACACACGATCGGTCAAAACCGATGAAAACGGACGGAAGGACCTTTTCATCGTTCCAAACTGATCGTGTGTGGGCCCCATCGGTCAGTTAACCTTCGGTCAAAAAAATGAGAACTTGCTTTAAAATTTAACCGATGGACACCTAACCGATCGTTGGTACGCAAAACGATCGGTTAAAAACCTGCGCATGCTCAGAATCAAGTCGACGCATGCTTGGAAGCATTGAACTTCGTTTTTTTTCAGCGCGTCGTTGTGTTTTACGTCACTGTGTTCTGACACGATCGTTTTTTTAACTGATGGTGTGTACGCAACGACGGACCATCAGTCAGCCTCATCGGTTAACCGATGACAACGGACCGTTCTCATCAAATGGACTGATCGTGTGTATGCGGCCTAACAGTTTGCTTAATAGGTTGACACAGACGCTATAATTTACAACGGCTTGCTAAAGTCTTGGCATATCTGTTGGATTAAACAAAATATTTAATTTCCCCTATTGTAGGATATCCTAACTAGTTTTTATAAAATTATGCAGATAATAATCTGTGCTTGACAAACTCGCTGCATTCATACTTCTGGCTGAAGTCCGTCTAAAGTTATGCCAATAAGGCCAATTAAAATTACCAAATGTTGGTGTGTTAGGATATTTAAAGGAGTAGCAAATCAGCTAGCATAAAATAATTGCACACAGAAAATCAATAAAATATATGAAACTTTAGTTACCCATTAAAAATTGATATTGGCCAGACTCTCCTAAGATGGCTGCTGACTAATGAGTGGAGTTGGCCTTCCCAAAATGGCATCTAGATAGATTGGCTTCAGTGAGGTGAGTGATTTGATGGAGTTGGCCTTCCCAAAATGGCATCTAGATAGGTTGGCTTCAGTGAGGTGAGTGATTTGATGGTAAAGTCTCCCAGATGATGCGATCTCTAGATAATAGGCGTGTGTGTGTCTTGATGGTGTGATGATGAGTGTCCTTCAGATAATGTTATTCCTAGATGACTGTCATCTGTCCCCCCTGTCTATCTGACTTGCTATTTTATCTACACATATAAAATATGTATACATTCATAAGACTTTTGATAATGCTGGCCCAAATGGTAAAACCTTCTCTCTGATTGGTGAGGCAATATAATCATCAACCCTGTGTTTATCTATGTATTAGCTCACTTGGCCACCAGATGGCACACCAGGATCAGAAATGTTTATTTCCCAGGAAAAATTGATCTTCTGGTGATTAATCCATATAAAATAAATGTATCTTTTCCTACACAGCAACAATTATGTCAGTATGAATAAAGGTGATTGATGAGCGCAAAAACAATAGTGTAAAGAAAATTCAATAACAGTGAAACGTCCAATGAGGAATAACTCTAGTAAAGAGTGAACTCCAAAAGTGATGCAAAAATTAATACCACTTAGGTAACATAGGTGACAAGTAGGCACAATGGATATAAATAATCCAGTGTGTAAGTATGATACTAGAAATTAAAGCAAATTGTGATAAAAGTTCATATGTGGCAATTCCAAAAAACAGGAGTGATTAGAAATTCCAAAACGGTGACTGGATGTCCGTGCAGAGTGATGACAACAATCCACAAAAAGCAGCTGAGCTCACAGTGCGCTTACCTCACCCACATGCAATGACAGCATGGTATCTCCACAGATGGAATGTCTCCCGAGAAACGAATCCTCCTCACCTTTCCTGTAGTGACAGTAGCTGGAAGCCTGTATATTATGGAAATAGCGTCCTTCTGGCTATGTCTGCAGATGCGGTCTTCACAAAGATGGAGGCTCCGTGTGCAGAAACCACATTCAGATGACCCAAAATAAACGGAAAAGAACTCCAATAGTGAAGTAATTCCAGATGGATTTAATAGCGTCCACAAAGTAAAATAAAACAAAGCAGGGTTCAGTTGAACAAAATCTGAACCAAACGAAACAGCGAGTGAAACGGCTGTGTGATCGGGTAGATTCGACACTTCCGGTCACGTCTTTCGATGCCTTACGCGTTGCGTCACGTCACGTGACTTCATCAGAGGTTAGTGATTGGCTGAGCTGCCTACACCTTTATACAGCAAAGCCGGAAATGCAGTTGTGGCCATTTTGGAACCTGGTTACCCATAGAGGACGCCGCGGCCATAATGCTAATGGGCACAGGATATAGGAAAATGTTGGCAAAAAGTGTAATGTCACAGAACATGTGTACAAATCAAATATAGAGGACCGTAAGGGCCAATCATGCACTGGACTCATTACACAAGTATATAGATGGGTGTCATAAATTAAAATAGAAACGTCTATATTAATATAGTTCCACCTGGCAAAAAACGCTAAAAAAAGGGGGGTACATGTCCAAAAGAGAACAAAGTTCACCCTGGAAGAATTAAAATGTATCGTAATATCATCCATATAAACATAATGGGTATATTACCAATTTAATATAAAAAACTGTTATATTAAGATATTTAAAATATGTTTAAAATATTAAAAGAGAATTAATAGACAGTAGTGAACAAGGTCACCCTCCTTCTGATACTTCTTCATGAAGTTATATTGGTAGGGAAATATTGAGCTTGCAATGTCAAGTGTGTGATTAGAAAAACGAAAACAAGGTCTAACAAGAAAGACTAGACCAGAGTGACGTTTCATACCTTCATCACAACCTCCTTGGTACAATAATACAGTTTCAATTAAAAATTGCTTAAAAAACAATTAACATCAAAGTCCACGTTGAGGCCATCAGGCACCAATGTGTGGAGGGTATGTATCCAATGGGACTCTTTCTGACTAATGGTCCTAACTAGATGGGCTCCCCTCCATGGTTTTTTAAATTTATCAATGGCCCAAAATGATAGATGTCGTGGATCTTTGTTGTGAACCTCAGCAAAGTGTCTACTGACACTATGCTTATCGAAACCTTTTAGGATGTTCTTAATGTGTTCCTTGATGCGGACCATTAATGGTCTTTTCGTTCTACCTACGTATTGGAGCTTACAAGTACATTGTAGTACATAAACCACACCCTCAGTGTGACAGCTAATAAAATCCTTAATGGGGTACCACATGTTGGTATGGGTGCCCAGAAACTCTGTTCTTTTGAGTTGTGGGCCTTTTGCATGCAAACAAGCAAAGCAATACTTACATGGAACAAACCCTTTTGTATTGAAAAATGTGTAGCCACTCTTTGGGGGGGATCTACTACATTTTTAACCAACAGATCTCTAATTGTAGGTGCTCTTTTGTAGACAATATTCGGCCTAATTGGTAAAATATTTTTTAGATGTTTATCTGTTGTTAAAACATGCCAGTGTTTTCTCAACACTTTCTCCACATCCTTATGTTGGACATTATAGTCCAAGATTATAGCTGGTGCTTCTACTTTCCGTTGTGTTTTAACATTGCCTTGTAGCATCGAGTTCCTGTCAAGATCAGCCACTGTTTGTATTTGTTGTTGTATAAATTGGTCAGAGTATCCCTTCTTTTTAAACCGTTCTCCAATAAATTCAGCCTGAGTGCGAAAGTCCATTTCCTTTGTGCAGTTACGTTTGATCCGAACTAGCTGGCCTTTTGGGATATTGAGTAGCCAGGATCTATAGTGACAACTCTTTAATGATAAGTAGCTATTAGTATCTACACTCTTGAAATGGGTCTTGGTGACCAATCTCTCTTTTGAGATCGTAATATCCAGATCCAAAAAATTAATGGACTTATCACTCATATTTGCCACTAATTTGATATTATTATCATTAGTATTGAGACTTGAGAAAAAATCTTCTAGAGTGTCCTTGGTACCATTCCAAACAATCAATACATCATCGATGTATCTTTTATACATGATGAGTTGTGGTGGCGTATTGGAATAAACCACACCTTCCTCCCACTCGGCCATGAATGCATTGGCCACAGATGGTGCAAATTTAGCCCCCATGGCTATACCCGTCTTTTGATTGTAGTAGGTTTGGTTATACCAAAAATAATTGGACTTCAAGCAGAACTCTAAACACTTGATTAAGAACTTACGCTGCTTACATGGAAGAATGGTATAATTTCTCAAGAGCCATTTAGTGGCACTACAGGCTTGATGGTGTTTCACGATTGTGTACAGGGACGACACGTCTGCAGAGGCTATGATTGTATTGCCTTCTGTGACGGGTACTTCCTCTAATAACTGTAAGACATGCTTAGTGTCCCTTATATACGATTTGGTTTGCTGGACAGCTGGCTGCAAAAAATAATCAAGGTATTGACCCATCCGGGCCGTAAGGGAATCAATCCCGTTAACAATCGGTCTACCGGGAGGATTAATCTTGTCCTTGTGTAATTTCGGGATGGTGTAGATGACAGGGATTCTGCAAGTTTCTGGTAATAAAAAAGTCGCCTCTTTTTTATTTAGAATGTCCCTTTTGAGTCCTAAACGAATCAATTGTTTAAGTTGTGTTTTATAATTCACAATAGGGTTTCCGGGTAGTTTTGTGTATGTCTCTTCATCCATTAATTGGCCAAGGAGCTCTTCATGGTACTGCTCTTTGGACTGCACTACTACCCCTCCCCCTTTGTCCGCTGGGCGGATAACAATATCTTTTCGCTTTTTTAGACTTTGTATCCCTCTTTTTAAGTGTGGAGGGTCTGAGACATTTTTCAATTTAAGCTGATCCAGATCTTGTAGCACTAATTTTTTAAAAACCTCTATATGTTGGTTATTGCCAACCTGAGGGTTAAACACAGAATTGTTGCGTAAAGTGCTGTGTTGTATAGCATTTCTTACTGGAGATGTGGAGAATGGACTTTTTGATGGGTTTCCTATGAAGTATTTTTTAATGTTAATCTTTCTAATATATTTTTGAATGTTGATATATGTATCGAACTTGTTTAGGTTTTTTATTGGTGCATGTTTAAGGCCCACATCCAATACTGCTAATTCATCTGCAGTTAGGATTTTACCACTTATGTTGAAGACCCCCTCTCCTTTTCCAATCTCTTTCTTTTGGGATCTCTTTCCCGCTCTACATCCCCGTTTTCTTCTTCTGGTGTGCGGGTTGCCCTTGCCTCCCTTGGTCTTCTCGGGGATCTGGGGGGTTCCCTGATGTTTCTTGATGGTGATTGGTTTTCTTGTCTGTGTCTCCTCGGGGATCGATATGTTTCCTGAGGGAGTCTCCTTGGTGAATGGTCCCTCCGATCCCGATCTAAAAAAGACCTTTGGGGGTCATAGTTATAATGATGTGGTTGATAGTAATGCTCCTGATATGGTCGTAAAGTATCATAACGATTGTAAGTAGAAACAGGACTCCGTTGTGAATAGTTGTAATACTGGGGATGATAGGGTGGAGGAATGGGAGGTGGTGGATGATACACAGATCCTCTATTATCCCTATGGTCCCTTTCCGAGTTTCGACGGTTCTAATTGTTCTTTTTAAAAGGTTTCTTGAAAGGTTTTTTCTGTCTATTGTTGTGAGGTGTTTGCTGATTATATCCCTCACCATTTCTCTGAGGGTGTTGTTGTTCCTGTTGATTTCTTCCAGCTAATCCTTGATCTTGCCAGCCCATGTGCTTTATGGGTCGAGTTGAAGTGGGATCTTGTACTTGCACTTCTTTTTCGGGTGTAGATTGCGTAGATGCAGGTAAAAGAGAAGAATTCTTTGTCTGCCATTTAAAAACCTGATCCGCTGTATAGTCCGTTATGTCTCGTTGATATTTTTTAGCTTTTCTTTTTTGGACTTCTAAGTCCTTGGTGGCTCTTAGCCACCAAGGACTTAGAAGTCCAAAAAAGAAAAGCTAAAAAATATCAACGAGACATAACGGACTATACGGCGGATCAGGTTTTTAAATGGCAGACAAAGAATTCTTCTCTTTTACCTGCATCTACGCAATCTACACCCGAAAAAGAAGTGCAAGTACAAGATCCCACTTCAACTCGACCCATAAAGCACATGGGCTGGCAAGATCAAGGATTAGCTGGAAGAAATCAACAGGAACAACAACACCCTCAGAGAAATGGTGAGGGATATAATCAGCAAACACCTCACAACAATAGACAGAAAAAACCTTTCAAGAAACCTTTTAAAAAGAACAATTGGAACCGTCGAAACTCGGAAAGGGACCATAGGGATAATAGAGGATCTGTGTATCATCCACCACCTCCCATTCCTCCACCCTATCATCCCCAGTATTACAACTATTCACAACGGAGTCCTGTTTCTACTTACAATCGTTATGATACTTTACGACCATATCAGGAGCATTACTATCAACCACATCATTATAACTATGACCCCCAAAGGTCTTTTTTAGATCGGGATCGGAGGGACCATTCACCAAGGAGACTCCCTCAGGAAACATATCGATCCCCGAGGAGACACAGACAAGAAAACCAATCACCATCAAGAAACATCAGGGAACCCCCCAGATCCCCGAGAAGACCAAGGGAGGCAAGGGCAACCCGCACACCAGAAGAAGAAAACGGGGATGTAGAGCGGGAAAGAGATCCCAAAAGAAAGAGATTGGAAAAGGAGAGGGGGTCTTCAACATAAGTGGTAAAATCCTAACTGCAGATGAATTAGCAGTATTGGATGTGGGCCTTAAACATGCACCAATAAAAAACCTAAACAAGTTCGATACATATATCAACATTCAAAAATATATTAGAAAGATTAACATTAAAAAATACTTCATAGGAAACCCATCAAAAAGTCCATTCTCCACATCTCCAGTAAGAAATGCTATACAACACAGCACTTTACGCAACAATTCTGTGTTTAACCCTCAGGTTGGCAATACCCAACATATAGAGGTTTTTAAAAAATTAGTGCTACAAGATCTGGATCAGCTTAAATTGAAAAATGTCTCAGACCCTCCACACTTAAAAAGAGGGATACAAAGTCTAAAAAAGCGAAAAGATATTGTTATCCGCCCAGCGGACAAAGGGGGAGGGGTAGTAGTGCAGTCCAAAGAGCAGTACCATGAAGAGCTCCTTGGCCAATTAATGGATGAAGAGACATACACAAAACTACCCGGAAACCCCATTGTGAATTATAAAACACAACTTAAACAATTGATTCGTTTAGGACTCAAAAGGGACATTCTAAATAAAAAAGAGGCGACTTTTTTATTACCAGAAACTTGCAGAATCCCTGTCATCTACACCATCCCGAAATTACACAAGGACAAGATTAATCCTCCCGGTAGACCGATTGTTAACGGGATTGATTCCCTTACGGCCCGGATGGGTCAATACCTTGATTATTTTTTGCAGCCAGCTGTCCAGCAAACCAAATCGTATTTAAGGGACACTAAGCATGTCTTACAGTTATTAGAGGAAGTACCCGTCACAGAAGGCAATACAATCATAGCCTCTGCAGACGTGTCGTCCCTGTACACAATCGTGAAACACCATCAAGCCTGTAGTGCCACTAAATGGCTCTTGAGAAATTATACCATTCTTCCATGTAAGCAGCGTAAGTTCTTAATCAAGTGTTTAGAGTTCTGCTTGAAGTCCAATTATTTTTGGTATAACCAAACCTACTACAATCAAAAGACGGGTATAGCCATGGGGGCTAAATTTGCACCATCTGTGGCCAATGCATTCATGGCCGAGTGGGAGGAAGGTGTGGTTTATTCCAATACGCCACCACAACTCATCATGTATAAAAGATACATCGATGATGTATTGATTGTTTGGAATGGTACCAAGGACACTCTAGAAGATTTTTTCTCAAGTCTCAATACTAATGATAATAATATCAAATTAGTGGCAAATATGAGTGATAAGTCCATTAATTTTTTGGATCTGGATATTACGATCTCAAAAGAGAGATTGGTCACCAAGACCCATTTCAAGAGTGTAGATACTAATAGCTACTTATCATTAAAGAGTTGTCACTATAGATCCTGGCTACTCAATATCCCAAAAGGCCAGCTAGTTCGGATCAAACGTAACTGCACAAAGGAAATGGACTTTCGCACTCAGGCTGAATTTATTGGAGAACGGTTTAAAAAGAAGGGATACTCTGACCAATTTATACAACAACAAATACAAACAGTGGCTGATCTTGACAGGAACTCGATGCTACAAGGCAATGTTAAAACACAACGGAAAGTAGAAGCACCAGCTATAATCTTGGACTATAATGTCCAACATAAGGATGTGGAGAAAGTGTTGAGAAAACACTGGCATGTTTTAACAACAGATAAACATCTAAAAAATATTTTACCAATTAGGCCGAATATTGTCTACAAAAGAGCACCTACAATTAGAGATCTGTTGGTTAAAAATGTAGTAGATCCCCCCCCAAAGAGTGGCTACACATTTTTCAATACAAAAGGGTTTGTTCCATGTAAGTATTGCTTTGCTTGTTTGCATGCAAAAGGCCCACAACTCAAAAGAACAGAGTTTCTGGGCACCCATACCAACATGTGGTACCCCATTAAGGATTTTATTAGCTGTCACACTGAGGGTGTGGTTTATGTACTACAATGTACTTGTAAGCTCCAATACGTAGGTAGAACGAAAAGACCATTAATGGTCCGCATCAAGGAACACATTAAGAACATCCTAAAAGGTTTCGATAAGCATAGTGTCAGTAGACACTTTGCTGAGGTTCACAACAAAGATCCACGACATCTATCATTTTGGGCCATTGATAAATTTAAAAAACCATGGAGGGGAGCCCATCTAGTTAGGACCATTAGTCAGAAAGAGTCCCATTGGATACATACCCTCCACACATTGGTGCCTGATGGCCTCAACGTGGACTTTGATGTTAATTGTTTTTTAAGCAATTTTTAATTGAAACTGTATTATTGTACCAAGGAGGTTGTGATGAAGGTATGAAACGTCACTCTGGTCTAGTCTTTCTTGTTAGACCTTGTTTTCGTTTTTCTAATCACACACTTGACATTGCAAGCTCAATATTTCCCTACCAATATAACTTCATGAAGAAGTATCAGAAGGAGGGTGACCTTGTTCACTACTGTCTATTAATTCTCTTTTAATATTTTAAACATATTTTAAATATCTTAATATAACAGTTTTTTATATTAAATTGGTAATATACCCATTATGTTTATATGGATGATATTACGATACATTTTAATTCTTCCAGGGTGAACTTTGTTCTCTTTTGGACATGTACCCCCCTTTTTTTAGCGTTTTTTGCCAGGTGGAACTATATTAATATAGACGTTTCTATTTTAATTTATGACACCCATCTATATACTTGTGTAATGAGTCCAGTGCATGATTGGCCCTTACGGTCCTCTATATTTGATTTGTACACATGTTCTGTGACATTACACTTTTTGCCAACATTTTCCTATATCCTGTGCCCATTAGCATTATGGCCGCGGCGTCCTCTATGGGTAACCAGGTTCCAAAATGGCCACAACTGCATTTCCGGCTTTGCTGTATAAAGGTGTAGGCAGCTCAGCCAATCACTAGCCTCTGATGAAGTCACGTGACGTGACGCAACGCGTAAGGCATCGAAAGACGTGACCGGAAGTGTCGAATCTACCCGATCACACAGCCGTTTCACTCGCTGTTTCGTTTGGTTCAGATTTTGTTCAACTGAACCCTGCTTTGTTTTATTTTACTTTGTGGACGCTATTAAATCCATCTGGAATTACTTCACTATTGGAGTTCTTTTCCGTTTATTTTGGGTCATCTGAATGTGGTTTCTGCACACGGAGCCTCCATCTTTGTGAAGACCGCATCTGCAGACATAGCCAGAAGGACGCTATTTCCATAATATACAGGCTTCCAGCTACTGTCACTACAGGAAAGGTGAGGAGGATTCGTTTCTCGGGAGACATTCCATCTGTGGAGATACCATGCTGTCATTGCATGTGGGTGAGGTAAGCGCACTGTGAGCTCAGCTGCTTTTTGTGGATTGTTGTCATCACTCTGCACGGACATCCAGTCACCGTTTTGGAATTTCTAATCACTCCTGTTTTTTGGAATTGCCACATATGAACTTTTATCACAATTTGCTTTAATTTCTAGTATCATACTTACACACTGGATTATTTATATCCATTGTGCCTACTTGTCACCTATGTTACCTAAGTGGTATTAATTTTTGCATCACTTTTGGAGTTCACTCTTTACTAGAGTTATTCCTCATTGGACGTTTCACTGTTATTGAATTTTCTTTACACTATTGTTTTTGCGCTCATCAATCACCTTTATTCATATTATTCATTTGTTGTTATTGCAATTTTAGATTTGAGCAGCACTAATTTATTCATTATTTCATTTTAAGTCATTATTTTCCACTCTTCACTTTGGGTTATTGGCTAGCGCTTTAGTTCCCCCCTTTCAATTATGTCAGTATATATAAAATATGTAGAACACCTTGGAGTTTCTGGTGATTTCCTATTTTATGGTAGTAGCAATTAAATGGAAATAATTTTTCTGCACAGAGGTGTCATTTCAGACATAGCAGTTAAAATACAGAAACATAATTTGCATACTTTAAACTGCTATTTAACTACATGCCGACCAGCCGCCACAGTTCTACGGTGGCAGGTCGGCTCTCCTGCGCGAGAGCACGTAGTATAACGTCGGCTCTCGAAGCGATCAGTCATTTCCCCTAGTAAGTCCACCCCCCCTACAGTTAGAACACACCCAGGGAACATACTTAACCCTTTCCCTGCCTCCTAGTGTTAACCCCTTCCCTGCCAGTGGCATTTTTATAGTAATCAATGCATTTTTATAGCACTGATCGCTATAAAAATGCCAATGGTCCCAAAACTTTGTCAAAAGTGTCCGCCATAATGTCGCAGTACCGAAAAAAAATCGCTGATCGCCACCATTACTAGTAAAAAATAAAAAAATAAAAATGCCATAAAACTACCCCCTATTTTGTAAACGCTATAACTTTTGCGCAAATCAATCAATAAGCGCTTATTGCGATTTTTTTTTATGACAAATATGTAGAAGAATAAGTATCGGCCTAAATTGAGGAAAAAAAATGTTTTTTTATATATTTTTGGGGGATATTTATTATGGTAAAAAGTAAAAAATATTATTTTTTTTCAAAATTGTTGCTCTATTTTTGTTTATAGCGCAAAAACTAAAAACCGCAGGGGTGATCAAATACCACCAAAAGAAAGCTATATTTGTGGGAAAAAATGAACGCCAATTTTATTAAGGAGCCACGTCGCACGACCGCGCAATTGTCAATTAAAGCGACGCAGTGCCGAATCGCAAAAAGTGCTCTGGTCTTTGACCAGCAATATGGTCCGGGGCTTAAGTGGTTTAATATGGTAACATTATAACACACAGATATTCCTAACAATATTGATTACAATTAAACAAACATATGATGATATTAAGAACCCTTTTTCCAGTGTCCTGTCGAGAAATGCTACCTATTGAAAAATGCCCAGGGGGAGCTGCGCATGCGCAAAACGGTCCTCAGAACAACTGAGTTTGCATCAGCTGTTGTCTCACGTTGCCAAGGCACATTCATGTAGGAGAGGAGCGGATATTTACATGAAGGGGGCGTATTTTTCAATGATGCACAGTGCTGAGGGCGGTATTTTTATCAATGGCCAAACAAATCTACTAAAGAAATGTTTATTTAAAGTGGTTGTAAACCCACTTTTTTTTACTTTTACCTACAGGTAAGCCTATAATAAGGCTTACCTGTAGGTCTAAAGAATATCTCCTAAACCTGCACGGTGCATATTAGCTCATTATGACTTTTGCCTTGCAGGAGAAAAAAAATTGATGCGGGTTTACAACCGCTTTAATATAGAAAAAGCCGCCCTTCAATTGACTAAACACGTCCCGCAAGCGTTGATGAAAATGAATAGCAGATAAAGATTTCTTTGAAATCTTTCTTCAATCAAAAATGTTTTAAATAAAATAATATATATATATATATATATATATATATATATATATATATATATATTATAATTGTTTTCATAAACGTTCTGAAAGTCTGCAGTTAAAACCTTCACCTAAAACTTTGACAGATTTGTCTCTTGCAGATAAACCTCCAGTATACTTAAGCCCCATACACACCATCAGATTTTCTGCAGATTTTTGTCTTCAGATTTACCAAAACCATCTAATATGAGGTCAAACCTTAAGGCCCCATACACACGAGAGGATTTATCCGCGAATACGGTCCAGCGGACCGTTTCCGCGGATAAATCCTCTCGAGGATTTCAGCGGATTTCTCTGCGATGGAGTGTACTCACCATCGCATTGAAATCCGCGCCGAAATCCTCTGGCGATGACGTGTCGCGCCGTCGCCGCGATTATGACGCGGCGACGTGCGCGACGCTGTCATATAAGGAATTCCATGCATGCGTTGAATCATTACGACGCATGCGGGGGATCCCTTCGGACGGATGGATCCGGTGAGTCTATACAGACCAGCGGATCCATCCGTTGGGATGGATTCCAGCAGATAGATTTGTTTAGCATGTCAGCAAATATCTGATCTGCTGGAATCCATCCCAGGGGATAAATATCCGTGGAAACAGATCCGCTGGAGTGTACACACCATAGGATCTATCCGCTGAAACCCATTCGCTGGGATTTTTCAGCGGATGGATTCTATCGTGTGTATGGGGCCTTAGAGTTTCAATTTGTATGCAATCAGGCAGGCCCTTGTACTACATGGTTTTGGTAAATCTAAAGACAAAAATCTGCAGATAATCTGATGGTGTGTATGGGACATAACTCCATAATACTCTGTTATTATTGAAACGTTATAAGAATTTTTTTATGTTGCACAATATTTGAGCAGCCATTTTTAAAGCATTCATTTTCAGGGGAAAAAAATACACAATAACCTCTTCCTGCCAACGTGGTGCATATATGCAGCCTCTTGGCAGGTGGGCTTTAACGTTGAGAGGCCACATGTATGTGGCCCTATGTAAACCCTTTTCTGTGCTGAGAGCGCACACCCTGTCACGAGCGGGGACCGGAAAGCTCCCAATGCATACTTGTGTAGCACTTACTCCCATAGAAGCCACTGGAATTTTGCCCAGGTTCTTCCCCAGTGGATTGCCCCACAGTCAGGCACACAATTTTAGCCACACTTCTTCTCAATTACCAGTCTAGGGGTGTTGTTTTTGTTTTCTTTTCGAAGAGGGTTGAGGAAATTTAGTTGGATACTCCAAAAACAGAAACTATTTACAGAATGAGGACAATAAACTCCTTTCTGAGAAGCTGAAGCAACAGTGGTTACATATAGCAGCAAACTGTGGACTTGGATTGTAGTGGAAACAATTAAAGAGGTTGTAAAAGTTATTTTTTTATTTTATAAATAGGTTCCTTTAAGCGAGTGCATTGTTGGTTCACTTACCGTTTCCTTCAATTTCCCTTCTAAATGTTTTTTTTTTCTTTGTTTTCTTTGTCTGAATTTCTCACTTCCTGTTCCTCCTCAGTAAGCTGTTCAGTAAGCTGTTCTGGCTGACTAACCAAAGCTCGGATGATGGGGGCAAGCTTACTGAGGAGAATCAGGAAGTGAGAATTTCAGACAAAAAAAAAACATTTAGAAGGGAAATTGAAGGAAAAGGTAAGTGAACCAACAATGCACTAGCTTAAAGGAACCTATTTAGAAAATAAAAAACAAACCTTTACAACCCCTTTAAGTGTAAAGCTGAAACAAAAGTCCTTGCATATAGCAAACTGTAGACTTGGCATGTAATAGAAGCAGTTAATAGCAAACTTCTTTCTTTAGAGCACTAAGAGCAGAGTCTCTTTACAGAGACTACATAGACTAAGCTTCTCAGAACACCAGCCGATGTCCCCTTTGAAGAGACACACATAGCCGACTCTCTAGCATAAGAGTGATCAATGACTAATTGCTTAGGAATGCAAAATGCTGGAAAAGCTAACTTTATAAAAGTCAAATATCCCAAGAGATGCTCGCCACGCAATAGGGACATCAATACGGACATCTTGTGGGCATTTATATTATTGCAATTCCCACTTCAAACCATTCATCAAATAAATGAGTTCGCAAAAATTGCTCACTGTAATTATTACATATATGTGTGGGACTTTCTTTATCTCCCCTGCATAAACTAAAAATACTACTTATAAAAAGTACTAATTATAAAAAGCAATAATTATAATTTTTTTTTGCTCATTTCACATATTTAAAAAAATATATAAAAAAAATTAACTAGAATATTGTTATAAAAAATATATGACACACAAAAAAAATAGCTCCATGATTGTCTCCTCTTTACATTTGAATGTCTTCCCACCTTAATACTAACCGATTTACTGATTGTTCCTCATAAAAGGTTATCAATAATAAATCAACTATCCACTTATTACTACTCCTATAGCTAGATTCAAATAGACCGCCGCATCATTGCGGCAGCGTAGCGTATCATATTTACACTACGCCGCCGTAAGTTAGCTAGGCAAGTACTGTATTCACAAAGTACTTGCCTGCTAAGTTACGGCTGCGTAGCGTGAATAGGTCGGCGTAAGCTTGCCGAATTCAAATGAGAATGTGGGGGGCGTGTTTTATGTAGATTAACTGTGACCCGACGTGATTGACGTTTTTTACGAACGGCGCATGCGCCGTCCGTGTACATATCCCAGTGTGCATTGCGGCAAAGTACGCCGCCAGGACGTATTGGTTTTCGACGTGGACGTAAATCACGTCCAGCCCTATTCACGGACAACTTACGCAAACTACGTAAAATTTCCAAATTTCGACGCGGGAACAACGGCCATACTTAACATGGAATAACACGGAATAACTTTACGCCTGAAAATGCCTTACGTAAACGACGTATCTTTACTGCGACGGGCGCAAGTACGTTCGTGAATAGGCGTATCTAGTCATTTACATATTCTACGCCGAACGCAATGGAAGCGCCACCTAGCGACCAGCCTAAATATTGCACCCTAAGATACGACGGCGCAAGCCGTCGTATCTTAGATAGGTTTGAGGCCCCGTACTCACGACCAAACATGTCTGCTGAAACTGGTCCGCAGGCCAGTTTCAGCAGACATGTTTGGTCGTGTGTGGGCGCGAGCGGGCCGAATTCCAGCAAACATTTGCCCGCCGGGCCTTTTCCCAGCAGACAAATATTCCTGGACTTGTTTTAAAACAGTCCGCTGGAATTCTGCCCGCTCGGACATGTACGGTCGTCAGTACAGACCTACCGTACATGTCCAGGCGCCCGCCGTCCCTCGCATGCGTCGAATGACTTCGACGCATGCGTGGAAGCATTTTAAAGGCGGGCCGCCCACGTCGCTGCGTCATTGTCGCGGCGACACCGCGTCATCGACGCGGCGACACCGCGGACACGCCCCGCGTATTGTTTACGCGCGGACTTCTGTACGATGGTGTGTACAACCATCGTACAGAAGCCCTCTGGCAGACATGTATGGTGAAAACGGTCCGACGGACCGCTTTCACCATACATGTTTGGTCGTGAGTACCCGGCCTAAGTGTATCTCTGTTTGAGAATACACTTAAACTTAGGACGGCGCAGATTCTGAGTTAGGTCGGCGTATCTGCTGATACGCCGGCCTAACTCCTTATGAATCTAGCTACTAGTGTTTAAAATAATTTACCTCTCTTAAATAATTAGATAGTCCAAATCTTTATTCAACCTTCTGAGCTGAGAGTACACAGTTCATGTATCCAAAGTGTCTCGCTCTGTGATATGGCCCTACACATGTCAATCAATACCCCTCCAATGTCGCTCTTATTTATACCCTATTGTGATATAGTCAGAAGTGTTTAGACAGGCTGTGTTTTTTGTACCCCTTTTTGATATTATTTAAGTGTTCCCCCAGTCTAACACTTAATTTATTTTTATTTTTGTATATATTGGCCACATGGACAAGCTAGCAAGTATGTCCATTTGGTATACCTTTTGGGTGACAAAAGGATTTATATGTTGTAGTCTTTCTGGATTGATTTCTGACAGTAAAATCTCTTATAGTCTCTACATGGCAGCTTAAAATCTCTATAAAAAAACACCCTACCTTCAGAAGTGTGATGTGCAGTCTGTGTCTCTGCTCAACCTGCCTGGAAACAATTACAGCATTACTGAAATGTATTTTATTGGCTGAAGTTCCTCCATTAACCACTTCAGCTCTGAAAGGGTTTACTCCCTTCATGACCAGGCCATTTTTTGCTATTTAGTACTTTGCTACTTTAACTGGTAATTGCTTGGATATGCAATGCTTTTCACACAAATAGAGCTTTCTTATTGGTGGTATTTGATCACCACTGTGATTTAAACAAAAAAAAGGCCAAACATTTTGAAATAAAAAACAAATTTTACTTTCTGCTATAAAACATATCCAATAGAAAATAAAGAAAACCAAATGTCTTCATAATTTTTTTGCCAAAATGTATTCCGCTACATGTTTTTGGTAAAGAAAATCCCAATGAGTATACAGTATATATCCAATAGTTTGTAGATGCTATAACTTTCACACAAACCAATCAATATACAAATTCTACTTTTGGCGGTAATCAGCAACTTAAAATGGGACTGCATTAGTGTGGTGGTCAATTAAACACTAACTGACTCTGGGGGGATCGACTAACTGCCATTGACATCACCAGTGACACTAATAAAGTGATCAGTGCTTATACTATACACTGTCACTGTACTAATGACAATGGCTGGAAAGGAGTATTTCTGCAATTTTACTTTATTTTATTATTATATTTATCAGCAAGCGAATAAAGTAATATACGTGGATACCATCTTTTGTCTGTATCAGAACCTAGGCAATGCAGCTCTTACCATAAAGTTAATAACAATTTTAACATATTTACACAGAAAGAAATGTTTGCTATTAATTAAATATATAAAATTATAAAGTAGCTGGTATATCGTTAAAAAAAACTGTGATGTTACAGATTAAAATACAAAATGTTGCCAATGGACAGAGACAATTACAGAAAAGAAAGTTACAGATAAAGAAAAATAATAATGTGGTTCTGTTACACAGACAATATAGGCATGGTTGAGGTGCAAATGATACAAATACAAGGCCAACAGAGGATATACTGTACTTAAACAACATGGAAATTGGACACTATTAGCCAGATTCAGATACAAGTGTGTATCTGTCGGCGGGCGTAACATATCTCATATACATTACGCCGCCGTAAATTAGGGCGCAAGTTCCGTATTCAGAAAGAACTTGCGCCCTAAGTTACGGCGGCGTAGCATATGTGGTCCGGCGTAAGCCCGCCTAATTCAAATGTGGATGATGTGGGCGTGTTTTATCTAAATTTAGTGTGTCCCCACGTATTTGACGTTTTTCACGAACGGCGCATGTCGTGAAAGAATCCCAGTGCGCATGCGTCGGATAGAATGCCTAAGATACGTCGAACACTGCCTACGACGTGACGTAACTTACGCAGAGCCCTATTCGCGTACGACTTACGCAAACGACGTAAAAAGATAGGCCTGTTCCGACGTCCATACCTTGCATGGGCTATGCCACCTAGGGAGCAGCTTTATCTTTACGCCGGCGTATCTCTAACGTAAACGGCGTAACTAATTGCGACGGGCGCACGTACATTTGTGAATCGGCGTATCTTGCTCATTTGCATATTCAACACTGTAAACAACGGAAGCGCCACCTAGCGGCCAGCGTAAATATACACCCTAAGATACGACGGCGTAGGAGACTTACGCCAACTTAGCCTAATTTAAGCGTATCTGGTTTCCAGAATACGCTTAAATTTACGACGGCGTAGATTCAGAGTTATGACGGCGAGAGGACACATAGTTGGTCAGATAGAGCTCTGGATATTGTCAAATATGTTAATGGACACTCCACTAATTGTTGCTTACGAGGATGGTCTTGCATGTAAACATGTATTGAAAATCTCTAAATAAAACTGTTATTGATAAAAAGAAATGAGGGGTTGAGCTGTGATGGTAGATTTGAGGTGTGGGTCCTCGTAGTATAGACCAAAGTTTTTGGAATATGCATTCCATGTTTTTGAATTTAGTATGGAAATTGGTTGTTAATATCAGGGGTTGCCTTGGGGGAGTAATGTCGTTATGTTTATCTGTTGGGTTATGTTGTTGTTTATAGAACATGAAGGCTTTGTCAATGAGAATGGGTGGATAACCTTTATCTAAGAACTTTTGTTTGAGAAGTTGACCATATGTGACGTAATCTTCATCTTTGGTACAATTGTGTTTGAGGCAGCAATATTGGCTTTTGGGTACGTTTTTAATCCAGCGTGGGTAATGGCAGCTTTTGTAATGTAAATAAGAATTACCCACAGTAGGTTTAGTGTAATTTTGTGAATGAATGGTCCCATTGTGGTGGCTACATGTAAGATCAGGGAACGCTAGTGTGTTCTCATCACAGACCGAGGTGAACGACAGACCCATGTCGTTGGCATTACAATGGGCTACAATTTGCTGGATGCTGATTTTGGGCCGTCCCAAATGATGATGACATCATTAATGTAGTGACCGTAGAAGATCAGGTTTGAGGTAAAGGGATTATTGTTCCAAATGTATCTGTTCTTCCACAGACCCATGGTGAGACTGGCATAGCTTGGGGCAAAGTTCGCACCCATTGCTGTGCAGTTTGTCTGTAGGTAGAAATCGCCATCTAATTTGAAGTAGTTGTGGGTTAGACAAAAGTTGGTGGCTTCTAGTATAAATTGGGCTTGACTGGAATTTAACATGGGATTATCATTGAGAAATTGTAATACAGCTCTTAAACCTACCTCATGGGGTATGGAAGTATACAACAAAGCTACATCTAAAGAGAGCCATGAGTAAGATGGTTCCCATGAATAATTTTGGAGGGTATGTAATAGATGTATACTATCTTTGATGTAGGATGGTAGCTGTTGTAAAAAATGATCTATATATATATATATATATATATATATATATATATATATATATATATATATATATATATATATATATATATATATATATATATATATGATATATATATATATATATAGAGAGAGAGAGATAACTGGTGATACTCTCCATGTTGGCCACGATAGGTCTACCGGGTGGATGTCTGGGATTTTTGTGAATTTTGAGCAGATGGTATCATTGACAAATCAGAAACATCCTTCCTGAAACATCAATTCTACCATTGACCGTATTTTGAGGATCTGCCCAAAATTCATAAAAATTTCACACATCTACCAGGTAGACCTATCGTGGTAACCATGGAGAGTATCACCTTTGCAAACAAAAGTTCTAAGATAAACATTATCCACCCACACTCAATGACAAAGCCTTCATGTTCTATAAACAACATAACCCAACAGATAAACATAACATCACTCCCCCAAGGCAACCACTGAGATTTACAACCAATTTCCATACTAAATTCAAAAACATGGAACGCATATTCCAAAAACATTGGTCTATACTACAAGCTTGACGCCTCATTTCTTATAGACGCTCTAGAAACCTAAAAACTAAAATTGCACAGAGTAAAATTAAATCAACTGCTTTCACCTCCAGTGCCCCTTTTAAGTTCTTCAAAATTCAAGGCATGTACCAATGCCATAAGCCTTTATGCCTGACTTGTTCACACACTACCCACAGACAAAAATAATTTAATTTGAAGGGCAAAACTTACCTCTATGCATGTTCATCAGAATTTGTAGTATATTTTCTGTCCTGTCCATGTGGTTTACTATACATAGGCTGCACGATTCATACTCTTCATAAAATATTTGAGGAACACAGGCACCTAGTCTGACGAACAGAGTGTCCTAAAACTAAAACACATTCCATCATGTACATTCTTCCCAGGATCTTAAAGTTTAGGTAATCAAAGCGATACCAAAAAACCTTCCAGCAGCTGAACGCTTCAAACGCCTGAGCACATGCAAATCCACCGGGTGGATTAAACAAGGGGTTAGAAATCAATCCCTTACTTTAATTTTAGATTTTTAGTTATTCATTTTAACTATTAGGCCCCTTTCACATGGTCGATCTGTTCAGGTCCGCCTGTCAGTTTTGTCCTGACCCGAATAGTATGCTTACTGTCCCCTGGCCCCCACTGAATACAGGGGGTCCAGGGAACTTTTTTCTAAATAGCTGCACATCTATTTTTTTCTAAATAGCTGCACATCTATTCCCTGCCCACCCTACCTCCAGGCCCCCCTGCTAAGATCCGGGCCCGGTACGGGAGGACTGGTGGCCCCCCTCATCAGCGGCTCTGACCACTCTTGCTTCTGAGACCACCAGATTTCCCCAGTCCTCTGGACTCACCTAGTGTCCCAAGCTCTCCCAGTCTCTCAGACTCACTTAGCAGCCTCAACTCTCACAGTCCTATGGGCAAAAATCTTCCCTCCAGCATTTATTACGGTCTCTAAAGGGAACACACAATTCTCTCCAAACGGGAGCCCCATACTATGGTCTGGTCCTTGCTTATAACTCACACAGCCTGCACGTTTTCAATAAGACCTGGGCACAGGACTGAAGGTTTTGTTCCACCCAAGACCCTCGAAGCCTTTGGACCCTGAACTCTGATCCGGGTTTACAAAACCTGGAGAACACCAAATATCCATTTTAATCCACTCAATACAGATACTCTCGAGCCTCAGACTCCATATTCGTGAGAACCCTGCATTTTGCCTGCTTTCACCTAGTGGCAGGGAATAGCACTGTCACTTCCTTTCCTCCCCCCCTCTGTTTCAATCCGGAGGGCAAAACGCATGAGCCCATTACTTTGGTCGGGACACCTCTGTGTCAACTGTCAGCCAGGTATTCCCCACCCTTTTTTCCGGGTATGTTTCCAGATACACCCTTCTATAAATCTGAACCGGATCCCACTGATCTTCATACCAAGCCTTCTCCCTCTTTTTATGGGGTTCCTGAGCTTATCCTTTTTTTCTAGGGGTATGCTGGCTTACCTGACACTAATACTAGCTTTAGGCTACATCAGTAGTTTTCCAGATTCATCAACTTTTTGTGGTTATCCTTGGCAACCAAAACATCAGCATAAGATACAGTGATATCTTTTACTGTTACCAATACTGTCAGTATTTTTTTCACAGTGTCTCCGGATACCTTAACCTGTACCTCTTTGTGGGACAAGATCTCTGCTGCTGCTGTATTCATTTTAGGTCTTTCCATTTTTTGAGGTCTGGTGAGAGGTATACACGCCTTCTAACAACCACTGCTCAGCCCTGAAGATCCATTGGTCAGCTTAAGATGGGATGTCTTCATTCAAGACCTTTTTTAGGGACATGGAGGGGCTCATTTAATGAGGCTCGAGAATCTGAGACATCTAAAGAAAGCTCCTCCTCATTGGAGGTTGCCAACATCACAGCCCGGTGTTCCTCCGGAGCACTGCCAGATGCTTAACTCACTCTCTTCCCCTCTAGCTCAGCGTCAGTGAGCCACTTCAAGTCATGGCCAGTTACACTGTCCTTCTGACACTCAACATTAAACATTTGTTGGGCTGTGGACAAAACACCTTCCATGCATACTTACCATTAGGTGGGGATTAATCTTGGCAGCAGCTAACGTGCCTTCAACTACCGGCTGTCCTGTAGTCCCTCCACGTGCATCTGCAGCTGAAATGACAGAGGTTCTATGTGTAACAGTGATGTGGACAAGTATTGTGCACAATCTTGTGGTCCAACTATCTCAGACCATTGTGGGTGCTCCGCAGCAATACATCACCTGCCCAAGGTACAGACAGATCATGGGGTCAACAGCAGGTACATTGCATCTGTCACTTTTATTCACATCAAGTAGAAATAAAACATTTTCAACCCCATACACCTCAAGTTAGAATTCCCCCTACATCCCTCTTTACCCATACCAAATCTTCCCGATAATAACAGATTATCCTGCTCACGAATAGGCCCACTTAAACCACCATACTCAACAGGGTTTGCTAGTGGTCCAGATACCACAACCCTACGAGATTCAACCAGTTCGAAACACAGCT
This sequence comes from Rana temporaria, assembly GCF_905171775.1. Lineage (NCBI taxonomy): Eukaryota > Metazoa > Chordata > Amphibia > Anura > Ranidae > Rana > Rana temporaria. The sequence continues at coordinate 61,277,904 of NC_053500.1, read as the reverse complement.
GGTCTACAAAAGTGGTAGATGCAATTTATAAATTTATACTGTTTTGAAGTTGTTTTATTTTTATTTATTTTATTTTTTTACACATAATGGTGTGTTTTATTACAAGCAATACGTCACTTAAAAGAAGTGGCGGCTGGTGCTCAACATTTTTGGGGGGGGACACAAACAAACGAAAAAAAAAAAAAAAAACAATTGCAGCCTCACTGTGCCCATCAAACGCAGCCACTGTGCCATGAATTGTCGCTACTGTGCCATGCTTTCAAACACAGCCACTGTGCCATCATTTATTGCCACTGTGCCCATCAATTGTCACCACTGTGCCATCAATTGTCGCCACTGTGCCATGCCAAACACAGCCACTGTGCCATCAAACGCAGCCACTATGCCATCAAACGCAGCCACTGTTTCATCAATTGTCACCACTGTGCCATCAATTGTCTTCACTGTGCCCTGTAAAATGCTGCCAGATTTGCCCCCCTCCCCCCACGGCACTTAACTTTCTAGGGTCAGCCATCCTCCTTCCACGGTCCCTAGATGTCTTCTCCCGCCCTCGATGTCGCTTCAGCCAATCAGGTTACCGGTAACCAGAACCGGTGAACCTGATTGGCTGAGACGCCTGTCAGTGTTAGCCAGAGAACGCACCCCCCCGTGCGTCCCCTGGTTAACTATTTGGAAGCCTATTACAGCCCTTAGGCTTCCAAAGCCAACCAGCTGCCGTTATTTAGATGGCCGGCGCTCAACAGGGGGCAGCAACAATACATGGATTCATGCAATGCATGAATCTATGTATTGTTGATCAGTGGCGGTGCAGGAGAGAGAGGGGGCGGCGGTCCTGCGCCCTCTATGGAAGCACCGCCACTGGTGCCATCAGTTGTCGCCACTGTGCCATGCCATCAATTGTCGCCACTGTGCCATGCCATCAATTGTCGCCACTGTGCCATCAATTGTCACCACTGTGCCATGCCATCAAATGCAGCCACTGTGCCCATCAATTGTCACCACTGTGCCATGCCATCAAACGCAGCCACTGTGCCCATCAATTGTCACCACTGTGACATGCCAAACGCAGCCACTATGCCATCAATTGTCGCCACTGTGCCCATTGTCACCACTGTGCCATTCCATCAAGCGCAGCCACTGTGCCGTCAATTGATACCACTGTGCCATCAATTGTCGCCACTGTGCCATCAAACGCAGCCACTATGCCATCAAACGCAGCCACTGTGCCATCAATTGTCTTCACTGTGCCCTGTAAAATGCTGCCAGATTGCCCCCCCCCCCGGAACTTACCTTTCTGGGGTCAGCCATCCTCCTTCCACAGTCCCTCATAGTCTTCTCCCACCCTCAATGTCGCTTCAGCCAATCAGGCTACCGGTAACCAGAACCGGTGAACCTGACTGGCTGAGACGACTGTCAGTGTTAGCCAGGGAACGCACCCCCCGTGCGTCCCCTGTTTAACTATTTGGAAGCCGATTATAGCCCTCAGGCTGTAAATCGGAAAGCCTATCAGAGCCTTTGGCTCTGATAGGCACTTCCAAAGCCAACCAGCTGCCGTTATTCCGATGGCCGGCGGTCACCAGGGGGCAGCAACAATACATGGATTCATGCAATGCATGAATCTATGTATTGTTGATCAGTGGCGATGCAGGAGAGAGAGGGGGCGGCGCTCCTGCGCCCTCTATGGACGCACCGCCACTGCTTAAAATTATTTATACATTTAGATCTTGTTCATGCACTGTTGCCTGAATTTTAAATACTTAACGGTGTTAAAAACTTTTCATCATTGAACACAGATAAAGTGATGAAATACCAGGCACCAATCCAGCACAAATTTTAAGAATATTCAGTACATGCTGTGCTGTATAAGTAACATCATCTTCAGTATCAAGTTCAGATTGGATCAAGGTACTCAAATGTTTGTCTGCAAGATCTTCCACTGTGACTATATCTACTACACACAGGATTGCCTCTTGTAGCCAGAAAGCTAATTTTTCCAAGATAAAAATAGGCATCCAAATGCATCATGGAAGACAGAACATTGTTGAGGCTGTGTAGATTTATTAAAACACAACCAGGTCAAAACGTGGAAGGAGGTGATCTCCTTCAAAAGACAAAGGCAGGCTCTGGGTCAAATGCGAATCTTCACATCAAAGATTTTGGGCTCTTTTAGCATTGACTGGGCAAGGCGTTCAATGACTTTCTTCTGACACAACTAACAGAACGGCAGCAGCGTTAACTACAGGCATTTTCTCAAACGACCATAATCCTCAATGCCCCCACCCGGGTGTCACACTGCACTAAACCGGGCCATTTACATTCAAGCTTGAAGTTGTTTTTCAATGATCTTTCACCACATGTATATTATAGATGCAAAAACTATTATTGCCATTTGTTTTCCTGACAGTACCTATTGCATTTATATGTCCGATAATTCTGTATACCTATAAAATTCATACTTTCCTATACAATAAAAACGTATTGCAAAAAAAAAAAAATTCTATCATGGTAGCGTGCATTACTCCACTTTTACCAGCTTGCTCTGGTGGCGCTTCACCAACCTTTGTACTTTCAGCTTTGACAAGCTAAATTAACTCATTAACAGGCTTACATTTAGTGTTAAAGGGGTTGTAAAGGTAATATTTTTTCCCAAAATAGCTTCCTTTACCTTAGTGCAGTCCTGTGATGGAGTTAATAAAATTATTATTTTGTGTTTATGTTATTTTTCTCCTAAACCACTCAAATATTGGTTTCCTTTCTCATATTGTTTTATTTCTTGAGAATATATATATATATATATATATATATATATATATATATATATATATATATATATAGTGTGTGGGTATATACAATAGTGTTATCTTCCTTGAATAAAGTTATGATAGAGTTACAGTAAATCTCAGCCTGGAAGGAAAACTGAAGACAGATGGCCCCTTCTACTCCTTACTCCAAACCCCTCGCTTCTACTCCTTATTCCAAACCCCCTCCATCGAGTAAAGCAAAGATGGCCCCCGTGAGTCTGAGTGAAGGACCTCATGTCAAGAATAAACGTCACAAGAAGAAAACCTTATATGGACTGACGAATCAGATGTGCTCATATGAATGATGTCATTCTGTCTATAAAGCTGTGATAATAAAAAAGGTTCCGTCTCTTTACGGCTGGACACTGAAAGAAGCAGACTGCTCCTCGTTTTCTGCATGCTTTCACAATTTCACTTCCCGTTCTTCTGTCTGTAACTACACACAGTAATGTGACACTTTCTCCCTGGTGTGGAGAAAGCCTCTTGAGGGGGGAGAGGCGAGCAGGAGTGTCAGGACGCCCACTAACACACAGCTCCTTTCTCTATCTGCAAAGAAGAGAGTGTCCTGACTTGCCTGCTCACCCCCTCCAGAGGCTTTCTCCACACCAGGGAGAAATCCTTGCATTACTGTGTGTAGTTACAGACAGAAGAACAGGAAGGGAGGATTTCTCAGAAGAAATAAGGACATTTAAAAGCATAATCGAAGGATGAGGTAAGTGAAGGAGGACTGCACTAAGGTAAAGGAAGCGATTTAGGGAAAACATTTTTTTTTACCTTTACCACCCCTTTAATGAACATACTCTCACTGTATGGTGCAGATCCACTCTGTTTCACCAGAGCAACATCAGAGATGTCTTGGATAACCTCCTGGTTGCCATGGGAGACATCCCAAATTTATCATCTGCATTCATAGACATAGCCGTTTTGTTAGCTATAGTAGGTTGCCCTTCACCATTACCAGCCAGAACCTGTGATCTGCTTATCAAACAACTCTTCCTCTGTAAAGGGATACTCTTGTGCACTAGGGCGGCTCCACAGTTGTCCTGGGAAACCTTAAGCTCCAACGCTGCAGCCTCCTAAATATTTCCAATTACCGTATTTATCTTAATCTTATCTTAAAATCAGGGGAAAATCGTGGGTGCGTGATATATGCCGATCCCCGCGCTGTGTTTGAACGCCGCCGCTGCCGACATATACCGAGCGCAGTACACTCGGTTACACTGTGCCAGGCTCGGCTCCCCTCGCGGTCACGCCCTGTGCCGCCTCCTAGCCTTTATGCAAGAGGAACCGAGCGTGGCGAGTGTATTGCACTCGGTATATGTCGGCGGCGGCGTTCAAACACAGCGTGAGAAGCGGGGATCGACTCAAAAACAGCGCGGGAGAAGCGGGGAGGACACCACCAAGGCCGCAGACGGACGCCGGACCGGGCAAGACACCGACGAGGGGCATTCAAACTAAGTATTTTCTTTTTTTCCTGAAATTTCCCTTCCAGGTTGTAGGTGCGCGCTATACGCCGGGGCGCGATATATGAAGATAAATACGGTACATCTCTGTCACGGGAAAATGGCATACATAGTTCATGGCCACCCCTATATCTGTCTCAGCACTCTGCGGTTGTTTCAGGCACATACAGAGAAGAAATGTTTTTATCAGTCCTCAATATCGCTGCAGGTTTAGTGCTAATCCATTCTTTCCCACTACACATGGTACTACACAGCAGCAAGTCTCTCTTTACACAAATAATGGATCAGCTAGACTCACTCTCACTATACTGGGATCAATCCCACACACAGTCTTTTGCCCATTTAAAATGGCAATAGTCTTTCCCTTCTCCAAGATAAGTGTTGTGATATTCAGTTCAGAGCATTGTTTTTCTTCTCTGCTGCACTTTCACAGGCTAATTATCCCATATGGCCACAGTGCAGAATTGCAGCCTAATGCTTTAACACCCCCTGAAAACCAAACAGGTTTGATGTTGCCAGGGGTAACAACAGATCCAAAACACCTGGTCATACCTCTTGCAGGATGCTGCAGTGTGTCACAACTCCTTGGCTGACAACTTCACACAAGCAGCCATAATGCAAAACTCTGCATTTCTCATGCTCACTGGTGCTTTGGCCTCCTGGTTAAACCTCTACCATTGGTAACTGACACTTCTCCCATACTGGAGTGTTGCTGACAGTCCCAGTCAAGCCAGGTGTTCTCCTCTGATAGGATAACGGCTTTGTACTGGTCATAATCTTGCCAATTTTAGTCTATCCAATGTTGGGTTCCTCAAACTGCCTCTGTAGTACATACTGTAGCAATTCTGATCACTAGGTCATGCACTCTGTCTGGTAACCACTGTCACTATAGCTTTTGGAGAAGAATGGGGGCAAGCCTTCTACCCACCGATTATGGCCCATGAGGGAGACCAGGGATTTTTTTTGTTTCTCCCGGTCAGAGCATGGAAAAGAGCTCAGTCCAGTCTCTGATCACATGGAGAAAACAGATCATTCTCTAAGGATAGGCAACAATGTGATGAACATTCCTGGGCACTGATTGACATATCCCTGGTTGTCTAGGATGGCATACCTGGTGGCCCAGTGTGGTGGCCATCCCTGGACATGGCTGATTATGTGGTAAAGAGCCTCCGTCAGAGGCTCTTTACTGAGATTGGTGACTGACACACCGCACCACCAATTGCCACGTGACTGTTATCCTGCTGGACGTCATATGACGCCCAGTCAGGATAACTGAACCACCGCCCAGTCGTCATTCTGCTATAGATTGGGCGGGAAATGGTTAAAAAAAGGACATAAAAAAAATAGGATTTTTTGTACTCACCGTAAAATCCTTCGGTCGTCCATGGACAGACACAGCCTTCACAAGTCTTGACATATGGGTTATGTTCCTGTTCATAGGAGAGGACTAGGCAGAACATGTTCGATATTTAAACACATGTTACTTTAACAGAGTTGAACAGCCCCGCCCCGGGGGGCGGTCTCTCCGGACATAACCCTCCGCCGTGCAGCCTCAGTTCTTAACAAGTTCTCAGTTCTTAACAATCCATGGACGACAGAGAAAAAGATTTTACGGTGAGTACAAAAAATCCTATTTTCTCTTTTCGTCCATGGACAGACACAGCTCCTTAAATCTTGACTTGTGGGACGTCCCCAAGCAGTGTCAAAAAAACGAGGGGTGGGAACAGTATCAAAACAAACAATTAACTTCACACCAAAACAAGCAGCGCTCCTCAACGGAGGCAACTTTAAACAGCCGCCTGCAAAACCTTGCAGCCAAATGAAGCATCTGAAGATGCACTCACATCAACCCTGTACAATTTGGAAAAGGTGTGCACTGACCACCAAGTAGCCGCTTTGCACACCTGTAAGACAGACGCTTGATGTCGGAAAGCCCAGGAAGCACCAATTGCCCTGGTTGAATGTGCCGTGACCGGAAAGGGGGGGGGGCACCCACCCCTTAAGAGCATAGGCCTGTATGACGGTCTGCCTGATCCACCGAGAAATGGTCTCCGACGAGACCGCCAGGCCCTTTTGTGGACCAGACACTGACACAAATAGTGAGTCAGACCTCCGAAACTGAGCCATAGCATACAGGTACACCCGCAAGGTACGTACCTCGTCCAAAGTATGAAGCGCAACCTCTCTGGGATGCGCCGGCCGAGGACACAAGGATGGAAGTATAATGTTCTCGTTAAGGTGGAAGGCCAAAACCACCTTCGGAAGAAAGGAAGGCTGAAGGCGCCTTATCCTCATGGAGGACCAAGTATGGCGACTTGCAAGACAAGGTCGCCGATTCAGAAACATGTCTGACAGATGTAATGGCCATTAAAAAGGCCACCTTCTGAGATAGTGTCGAGAGGAATTTCTCTGATATTTTCAAAGGGAGGTTCCTGAAGAACCGAGAGCACCAGATTCAAAGCCCATGGAGGAAGAGGTGGTCTAATAGGGGGAAGCACATGACGAACTGTGATGTTTGTGATAGATCACTGTGACCTTTACCCTCTGTCTCCTGATGCATGATGGGAGGGGGAGGAGCTGTACCAGGAAGTCAGACAGTGTGTGAGGAGAACTGGAAGCAGACACATGAGGCTGAGAAGGGATTACATCTGATAAGGACAGAAGCTGTTTGGAATAAGACTCCTCCATGTAAGAATGCCATAATGTTCTGAGTAATAAACCTCGCTCTGGTTAAGTAGTACATTGGACTGTGTGTGTAACTTGCTGAGCAGATACTGGCAGCATTGCCAGCAGCACCTGAGAGACACAGAGCGGCAAGGGGACATAACAGTGGCGACGAGGATTGTGGATTTTAGCACACATGGCCTTCATAGGGTTTATTCAACCATTTGATCCTGCAGCTGAGTCATGGAGCTCCTGGGTGGAGAGGCTGGAACAGTATATGGAAGCAAATAATGTGACTGTTGAAAAGAAAGTTGCAGTTTTTCTCACTGCATTGGGTCAAGCTGCATATGGAACCCTCAGAGACCTTGTTTCTCCAGACAAGCCGGCCTCTAAGCCCCTGCCTGAGTTAATTCAGACGCTACATGCACACTACAACCCGAAGCCGTTAGAAATCGCAGAGCGGTTTAAATTCTACAGTAGAAGGCAGCAGGCCGGGGAGGATATAAAGACATATATCATCGCTTTACGTAAACTAGCTGCCACTTGTCAGTTTGGAGACTACCTGCAGACGGCTCTCCGTGACATGTTCGTCATGGGACTCTGCGACCCAGCCATACAGAAACGTTTACTCACAGAACCCGACTTGACTCTGACGAAAGTCACTGACCTTGCTACGGTCATGGAGTTGGCAACACGGGACGCCACCCTACTAAAGGCACCACCTACAACTCCTGCAAGCCAGGGTGAGGAAATATTCCACACTGCTATCACTCAACGCTCGAGACGCCCGTCCCCTGCCACTCAGCTTAAACCTCGCCACCCTAATTCTTCTGTCTCTGGGACCCCGACTTGCTACCGTTGTGGTAACACTACTCACAGTGCGCCTGCTTGCAAGTTCAAGGATGTCGTTTGTTTTCGCTGTGGAAAGACTGGTCATATTGGGCACGTTTGCCGCAGCTCTCACTCCCCGAACACTACCACAAAAGATAGACATAAACAGACATTCCGTGTGGATATGGACAATAACGGTTTCAGCTCTGATGAGGAGACCTGTGTCCAGCATGTTGGACTGTTTCGAGTAGCTGGGAGTACTCCTGCGATTAAAGTGGATGTCACACTCAATAGCTGTCCTGTCTCCATGGATGTTGATACAGGGGCAGCTGTGTCTCATTTCATGGACTGATTTAAAGGCATCGGGTCTGTCCCTGCCGCTAAAACCTACAAAGCTCACTCTACAAACCTACAGCAAGGAACTACTACAGCCCTTGGGTTATGTAAAACCCCTTGTTACATTAGGCAACCGCAGTCAAAGTCTACGCCTTTATGTTGTAAGGAAAGGAGGTCCTCCGCTGTATGGAAGGGACTGGATCAAAGCCCTGGGCATGCCTCCTTTTACCATTGCCCAATGTACATTGCTTTCTAAAGTAGACCATTGGGTGGAATCCCTGAAGTCACGTTTTAAAGAGGTTTTTGAGGACTCTTTGGGCACCGTAAAAGGAAAGATGGCCCACCTCCTCTTGAAGCCTGGTGCTACACCTCGTTTTTGTAAGGCAAGATCAGTACCTTTTGCCTTGCGGAAGAAAGTGTAAGCAGAGCTGGACCACCTATTGGCTGAAAAGATCATAACGAAAGTGGATAGAAGTGAATGGGCATCACCAATTGTGCCTGTCAAGAAAAAGAATGGAGACATTAGGATTTGTGGTGATTTCAGGGTAGCTCTGAACAACCAACTTCTTGTGGATCAATACCAATTGCCTCGACTTGAAGATCTATTTGGCTCACTGGCTGCGGGGCAAAAGTTTACAAAAATAGACTTAAAGCAAGCTTACCTGCAACTGCAAGTACACCCAGATTCACGCCATCTGTTGACCATTAACACTCATAAAGGATTATTCCAGTATAACCGCATGGTTTTTGGCATAGCCCAAGCTCCAGCCATCTGGCAGCGGATCATGAATGAGGTACTGGCAGGAATACCTTTCACCCAATGTCTACTGGATGACATGCTCATCACTGGTCCCACTGATGAAGAACACAGAAAGAATGTTGAAGCTGTGCTAGAGAGACTCTAAAAGTATGGTTTACGTGTCAATCTTTCAAAATGCGAATTTCTCAAGTCTCAACTGGAGTTTTGTGCCCACACGGTGGACCGACATGGGTTACACACTACTGAAGAAAAGGTTAAAGCCCTTACCCATGCCCCTACCCCCCGGAATGTCACTCAGCTCAGGTCCTACCTTGGCCTCCTAAATTACTACCACCGTTTCTTGCCAAACCTAGCACACCAGCTCTACCCATTACATCGCTTACTGGATGCAAGAGCTAAATGGATATGGACAGACAAATGTGAAGAAGCTTTTCGGCTTACTAAAGAACTCATTCTGTCTTCTCTTTTCCTGTCTCAGATATTCTCTTATGTTCAGACTGGATGGCCAGAGAGAGTTTCAGGTGAATTTCGTCCGTACTTTGCCAGAAAATGTGAGCTTGTGACTAATGCTGGTTGCCTACAATGGGGCAATAGAGTGATTGTACCCCAGTACTTGCAATCAACCATGCTAAGGATACTGCATGAAGGCCATCCTGGTGTGGTGCGCATGAAGCAGCGAGCCCGGAGCTATGTTTGGTGGCCACAAATGGATACGGCAATTGAAGATTATGTTGCTCAATGTCCTGGGTGCCGTCAAGCCCAGCGACCCCAAAAGAGAGGAACCCTGCAACCTTGGCCATGGCCAACAGAACCGTGGTCCAGACTCCATCTTGATTTTGCTGGCCCCATCCAGGGTAAAATGTATTTGATCGTGGTAGATGCGCATTCAAAATGGCCGGAGGTTTTTCAAATGCCTTCTATTACCTCAGCTGCTACCATTCTAGTCTTAAGGAAGCTCTTTGCTCAATATGGCTTGCCAACAGCCATAGTCTCCGACAATGGAACTCAATTTACATCGCATGAGTTTCAATCCTTCCTTAGTGGCTTGGGCGTCCAACACTACAAAACAGCTCCTTATCATCCAGCTTCAAATGGGCTGGCAGAACGATTTGTGCAGACATTTAAGAAGCACTTACTGTCCACTCTGGACCAGGTTGGACTGTCAGAAGAAAGCTGCTGGAATTCTTGATCATGTACCGTAACACGAAACACGCTACTACTGGGCTGTCACCGGCTTTTCTTATGTTTGGCAGGCATCTCCGCACCAAACTTGATTTAGTTCGTCCGCAGGAACAGTCACCAACACCTCCTCCGCCGGGCCGTCTGGGATTCCGTGCCGGTGATCTTGTATGGTCTCGGAATTACAGAGCTTTGCCTCCTTGGCTTCCTGGCGTTATTGATGGAACTCTTGGCAGAAGAATGTACCTTGTCCGCCTGGAGGAAGGCATTTGTGTTCGGCGACACCTTTCACAATTGAGGAAACGCATTTGTCGGCCACTAGTGACAAACCCGACCCCTCTTTCTAACCACCCAACAGAGTCTACTCTGAACTCTGCTGGTGACATATGGCATGGTGTCTGGCATGATCCCACAAGTTTACAACCAAACCCTGAACCGGTTGGTGACCATATTCCTGAGGAGCCCGGACATGTGCCCGGAGTTACAGAGACTGATTTGTCACGCCCACTGACCTCTCCAGAACCTTTGACTGACTCTATCCCTCCCGGTGCTGTGCTTCTTCGTAAGTCTACCCGTCAAAGACGTCAAACGCCTCGCTGGCAAAGTGCTGAAATCTTACGGGACACATTGGAGGTCAGGGAACAGAGACAAAGGGCTCATGAAGTGCTGCGGAAATCACAGAACTGAGTTGGAGATACTACTTGCTGAACTGATCTTGCTTGCCTTGTTATGTGTTCAACATTTTGTTCTCTTGTTATGTTTTGTTATGTTTTTTTTTTTTGGGAAGGAAAGGAGGTGTGATGTTTGTGATAGATCACTGTGACCTTTACCCTCTGTCTCCTGATGCATGATGGGAGGGGGAGGAGCTGTACCAGGAAGTCAGACAGTGTGTGAGGAGAACTGGAAGCAGACACATGAGGCTAAGAAGGGATTACATCTGATAAGGACAGAAGCTGTTTGGAATAAGACTCCTCCATGTAAGAATGCCATAATTTTCTGAGTAATAAACCTCGCTCTGGTTAAGTAGTACATTGGCCTGTGTGTGTAACTTGCTGAGCAGATACTGGCAGCATTGCCAGCAGCACCTGAGAGACACAGAGCGGCAAGGGGACATAACACGAACCCCCTGCACAAAGGTACCCACCAGAGAATGGGCCACCAAAGGCTGTTGAAAGAACACCGCCAAGGCTGAAATCTGCCCCTTATTGGTGCTTAAGGCAAGTTTCTGATCTACTCCGGGCTGTAGAAACAGCAGGACCCTGGAAACCGAATACGTCCGTGGACACCACCCCATCTCTTCACACATAGAGATGTAAGCCTTCCAGGTGCGATGGTAGATCTGGAAGACTTCCATGCCCTCAGCATGGTTGAGATGACCGAGTCCGAAAGACCTCGGTCCCTCAGCACCTGGCTTTCAATAGCCATGCTGTTAAAGCCAGCAACTGTAAAGCAGGATGCAGTATGGGACCTTGAGACAGAAGGTCCTCTGGCATTGGCAGCCGCCAGGGTGCATCCGCCACCAGGCGCATGAAATCGGCGTACCAAGAATGCGTCTGCCCAGGGATCTCTGGACCTGGCCACGAACCTCGACACCTTGCGGTTGAGGCGAGAAGCCAGGAGATCCACGTCCGGTGTGCCCCACCTCCTGCAAAGGAGTCAAAAACACCTCCAGATACAATGACCATTCCCCCTGGTCCAGCAACTGGCGACTTAGGTAGTCCGCCTGCCAGTTTTCTAAGCCCGGAATGTAGACGGTCGACAGAGCCAGCACATTTCTTTCCACCCACCGCAGGATGTGAGCGGCCAAAATCTGTGTTCCCCCTGATGGTTGACATAAGCCACCGCCGTGGCGTTGTCCGACTGGATCCTGATCGGATGATAGTAGCCTGTAGCTTCTGCAGCCACGAGGAGAGGCACAGCCTTATCACCCGAAGTTACAGGACATTGATCAGTAGAAGGGATTCTTCTAGAGTCCAGCAAACCTGCACTGACTGGACCCCCCAAACTCCCCCCCAACCTGTGAGGCTGGCATCCGTCGTAATCACCGTCCACTGGAAGGGGACAAAAGGACTTTGTGAAGGATGCTTCAGTTTAATCCTCCCTGCTGGTTTACTGCTGTGTGTGTGTGTGATAGAGGGAAGGTGGTTTCAGGTGGGACTCACTCCTCTAACAGACTATTGATATGTTAATGACCCTTCCTCAGCCAGCTCCCTATTTCAAAGGGTTAATTGATCTATTGTGTTGTGTGAAGAAGCCCTGTGGTTACTGTTTACTGTGATTAGAAGTGGCTCATGTTAATTATTCTGATTGCTTCATTGTGGTAATTATCTCTTCTATCCACTGGGCCAAGCTGTCTAGATAATGTATTCTGTTTGAACTAGTAATTAACGTCACTGATGTCATTATCTAAAGAAATGTCGTCAGGGTCGGCTCCGTCGTGTCTGCCTAATCATCTGTATGGGAGCCCCCACTGTGTGAGGGGGCGGAGATTTGTTATTGTAACAGTTTGTAAATTACATATAAGCTCTGTGTTATACCATTAAAGCGGTCTTGTTCTAGCAGTAAGCTCTGACTCATGTGTGGCTTATTATTGGGCGATTCCAGGAATATCCCTCCTCGTGGAATATTGGGGTGATTTGCTTTTATGGGAAGAAGGGAAGACTTTGACGGGGATATCATTCTAATACCGTCACAATTGGTTGGCAGCAGCGGGATTTTCCCTTCTACTCTCCTTTACACCCGGATTCCAAGCAGACACTGGAAGAACTACTGGAAGTTCGTGGAAGGATTGCTAGCAACAAAACCAAGTGGGTCATCATAGCAGAATCAATGGAGCTAGATCAGGAGAACTTGGTTGCAGCAACGCCAGCAGTACAAGAGATGGAGACACCAGTGATTCAGGAGGAGGAATCGCCAGCCAACAAAGTAATGAGAGAGAAGCTAGCATGGTTCGGTCCGAACCAAACGGCGGACGTGGTGCTGAAAGTGATGGACCGGTTAGTAAACGCAGAGCTACAGAAGGCTAAACAAATAAGAGACGCAGAACTACAGAAGGCTAAATAAATAAGAGACACAGAACTACAGAAGGATAAACAAATAAGAGACGCAGAACTACAGTTAAAACTGGCAGCAGTCCAACAAGCAGCCGCACATTCTCCAAACAGTGAGTACAGCACAGCAGACGCAAGGAAGATTCCGTTTAGCGCTTTTAAAGCTTTTGATGAAAAGGACTGTGAGATTGATAACTACCTGGCAGATTTTGAGCGACAATGTAACCTGCACCGAATAGCTAGAGGAGAGTGGGTTGCAATATTGTCAGGCAAACTGTCAGGCAAAGCTTCTGATGCTTTCCGGACCATGCCAGATCAGGATATCCATAGCTACGCCCGGGTTAAAGAAGTGCTCCTGGCTCGTTATGCAGTAACCCCAGAGTCCCACCGACAGAAGTTCAGGGACTCACGCAAAACCACGAAAGACTCTTACGCGGAATGGGCATGCCAGTTATGCCTGTCGGCCTCTAACTGTTTTAACATCAGCCAGGCCACCACCGCAGAGGACATTTTGCAACTAATGCTCCTGGAGCAATTTTACAATCACATCCAGACGGACGTCAAAGACTGGGTGAGAGATCGCAGGCCCATGACTCTACCAGAGGCCGCTAAGTTGGCGGATGAATATGCGGATACTCGCAAGACAAACCAGGTCACACCACAGGTACAACCTCCACGACCAACGGTGCCCTCATACCCACCAGCCGCTAGATACCAACCTCCTAACAGACCGGTGACATCTAGCCCTCGCTATCCCCGCCAGGAGGACAACGAACAACGCCGCTTCCGGTGCAAACAGCTGGGTCACTTCAAGCAGAATTGCCCCCTGAATGACAACACCAGGTCAAATTGGTCTCAACCTGGGTACCGCCCACCAGCAGCAGCCCATTGTGTAGACTCGGCTTGGGATCCCCAGGAGCTGGGCCAGGAAGAACCATTGGGCACCCCTTACGAAGCCCTCATGGTACAATCTGTTATTACGGACAACAGGGAACACCATTGTCAGCTGGTCATGGGCAACAGCCATGAGCCGGAGGGGCCCTGGAGGGAGCTGGGCAGAAAGAGGCACCGCCGGCTACCCTCCAAGAAGAAGAGGTCCTGGAAGCCGTATCACAAGCTGACCTGGGAGGAGAAGAAGCGACTGGAGGAGAGAGTCGCAGCGGGCGTCCCAGAAGCAGGCCGAGATGTTCGCCAAGGGCCCACCGGTGGCCCCCTACACCACCACCCAGTTCCTGATGATGGACCACGTGGAAAGCCTGCAGGACATGAGCAAGCAGGAGCTGATCCGTGAGTACATGGAGCTAGAGGAGTGCATCAGCCGCATGGAGGAGGAGAACAACCACCTGAGGTCACAGCAGGCTGACCCCCCCAGGCTCCATGAACTGGAGATGGAGCTGGAGAAGCTCAAAGAGGAGAACCGGCGGCTGCGGAGGGAGCAGGGGGTGGCTGACCCTATGGGGCACTGATCCCCCCCCCCGGACTCTGAGCACCAGTGCTACAGCATTCCAACAAATATAACTTTTTCTTTTTTATGAATCTCCTGTGATTATCACTTCAGAGCCATAACCTGCCCCCTCCCATAGCGGGACACCTAGACGGCGGCGCTCAGACCCATTCGCCGTCTTCACACTGACTTCTGGTGACTCTGCAGATCGCACAGAGACTTGGGGACTGACCGGCGTGTGATCTGACGACCCGGTGACATACCCGAGTCGGAAGCAGTTGCCAAGGAAGGTCAGTCACGCCAAACGGAGTTAACCTCGGACTAAAAGCTCTGAACCCGTCAACCCTACTGGACCAGGGAAGGTCCAACCGGGTTGCCGGAGCAGGGAGAAAAAGGGGGGCCATTGTGAAGGATGCTTCAGTTTAATCCTCCCTGCTGGTTTACTGCTGTGTGTGTGTGTTAGAGGGAAGGTGGTTTCAGGTGGGACTCACTCCTCTAACAGACTATTGATATGTTAATGACCCTTCCTCAGCCAGCTCCCTATTTCAAAGGGTTAATTGATCTATTGTGTTGTGTGAAGAAGCCCTGTGGTTACTGTTTACTGTGATTAGAAGTGGCTCATGTTAATTATTCTAATTGCTTCATTGTGGTAATTATCTCTTCTATCCACGGGGACAAGCTGCTAGATAATGTATTCTGTTTGAACTAGTAATTAACGTCACTGATGTCATTATCTAAAGAAATGTCGTCAGGGTCGGCTCCGTCGTGTCTGCCTAATCATCTGTATGGGAGCCCCCACTGTGTGAGGGGAGGAGATTTGTCATTGTAACAGTTTGTAAATTACATATAAGCTCTGTGTTATACCATTAAAGCTGTCTTGTTCCAGCAGTAAGCTCTGACTCATGTGTGGCTTATTATTGGGCGATTCCAGGAATTTCCCTCCTCGTGGAATATTGGGGTGATTTGCTTTTATGGGAAGAAGGGAAGACTTTGACGGGGATATCATTCTAATACCGTCACAGACTTCCCGGACCGAAGAGTCGGGGATCTCAGCCACCAATTAAGAGAGACTGACTAGGTGACCTACCTGAATCTGACGATCCAGAGACAATGGAGATTTGTTCCATTTGGACAGGATCGCCCTCTCCAATACTCAAGTGTGGAATTGGGCATACGGTACCGCCTCGAAGGAGGCTACCATGAGGCCCAGGACTCACATGCAAAAACGGAGAAACGACCATTTTCGGGATGCCAACAGTTTCACCGCAGACTGGAGAGTATGCAACTTCTCCAAGGGAAGAAAAACTCTCGCCTCTGCGGGGTCCAGAATCAACCCCAGGTATTCCAAATGCTGAGTCAGCACCAGGACCGACTTCTGGATATTTAAACACCCAACCAAAGTCTTGGAGGGTCTGGCTGGCTATAGACAAATCTACCTCTAATTCTGAGCCAGAAGCTGCTCTCAGAAGATCGTCTAAGGAGCCCACGATGTCAATGTCTCGCTGTCTCAACAAAGCTAGAATCGGGGCTAGCACCTTGGTGAAAACTCTTGGTGCTGACGCTAGGCCAAAGGGAAGAGCCACAAACTGCTAGTGGTCTTCGCCAATCGCAAAACGCAGAAACCTCTGGTGTCCTGCGCAAATTGGGACATGCAAGTATACGTCCTTGATATCCAAAGATGCCAGAAAGTCCCCCGGATGGAGCGCAGCCACCACCTAACGAATTGATTCCATACGGAACTTCCATACTCTCACAAAGGTATTTAGGGATTTTAGGTCCAAGATTGGACGGACTCTGTCCTTCTTCGGGACCACAAACAGATTCCGATAAAATCCCTGAAACCTCTAGTCCTGTGGAACAGGTAAGATTACCCCGCAACTTAGCAAGTCTTGTACTGCCCCCAATAGGGCAGACTGACGAGCCGGAAGGAGAGGAAAGTTTGAGGGAAAGAATCTGTTCTGTGGACAGGAAAGAAACTCGATCTTGTACCCAAAGTGACCACCTCGCAAACCCACTGGTCGGAGAGCAGGGAGGTCCACAGAGCCGTGAACCTGCAAAGCAGTCTCCCCACCCATGAGTCGGGCGGGGCAAAACTTCATGCAGTGGCGGGTTTGGTTGCCGGCTTGTTTGGCTTACGCACCCAGGAACGCTTCTGTCCCCCAGCTGAGCCTTTGTCAGCCTGGGAGGGTCTACCCGCGGGCCCTGACGGACAAAAATACCGCTTCTGCGTGGGAAAGGAAGGGGCTGGCTTACGGCGTGGCTCCTTCCCCTTGGTGGACTGAGGGAGGAGAGTGCTCTTACCTCCAGTGACATCTTTAATAATGTCGTCCAGCTAGGTACCAAAAAGTCTCCCACCCTTGAAGGGTAAATCTGCCAAAGCTTTTTTGGATGCTTGGTCAGCGGACCAGCATTTCAGCCAAATCAGGCGGCGCAATACCACCGCAGATACAGAGGCTCTGGAGATCAAGGGGGCCGCATCTAGAGTGGCATCACAGACATATACAAGGCCCTGGACCAACTGGTCGGCCAGTCTTACACACTCCAGAGGGAGCCGATGCTCCTCCAGTCTGGTGCAAAATCTTTGCCCATTCAGTGAGAGTCTGAGACACCAAAGTTGCAGCCAAAATAGGCTGCAACACCGGCCCCGAGCATGGTAAACATGGAGCGTGTCACAGCCTCGGACCTCCTATCAGTATGGTCTTTGAAAGCAGGGGTCCTTTCCACAGGGAGAGTGGTTACCTTATTCAACCGAGTGACCGGGGGGTCAACCACTGGAGCCGAAGCCCATTTTTTCAAGAGGCTGTCCTCAAAAGGGTAACGGACCGCCAGGCGCTGAGGGACCACAAAAGGACTTCTGCGGCTTTTCCCATTCCTTATCTATGAACTTATCAAAAGGATGATACATAAGGAAAAACTTTTACAGAGCGGTCCGATTTGTGCGACCCAAAAGAGACTGACCCCTCAGCTGCACCATCCAGTTTAACCAGTTAATCACCGCCCTATAGCCGAAATACGGCTACAAGGCGGTTGCTTAACTCCATGGACGTCCTCCCAGAGAATCTCACACGCGATCAATGATGCTTGCCGGGTCCACGGGACCCGCAGCAACAAGGATCACGGTAAAGGGCCAATGAAATTGGCTCTTTACCACGTGATCGCGCCGTCCAATGACGGCGCGATCACAAATGTAAACAAACCTGGCAAACAGGTCGTTTCCAGGTCATCTCTCTCCTCACACCGTTGCAGCGTGAGAGAAGAGGAGAGAGATATAGGACAAAAAGTGAGTGCCCAGCAGTGCCCACTAGTGCCCCATCTCTGCCCCATCTGTGCCCAAACAGTGCCATCTGTGCCTCACCAGTGCCATCTGTGCCCACCAGTGCCACCAGTTCCACCTGCACCACTGCAGTCCCGCCTGTGCCCGCCCGTGCCGCCTGCTAATCAGCGACCCTAGAGCCACAGCAGTTCAGACCAGTTCCACCTGCACCACTGCAGTGCCGCCTGTGCCCAACCGTGCCGCCTGTGCCCACCCGTGCCACTTGCTAATCAGCGACCCTAGAGCCACAGCAGTGCAACCAGAGCCACAGCAGTTCACACCAGTGCCACCTTTGCCCATCAGTTCCACCAGTGCCCACCAATGTTTTGCATTGCAGCCTCACTAGCCACAAGTATGGCAAAAAAATATTTTACCGCCGAGGAGGCCTTCCAGCAACTATGCGCGACTGATGAGAGCTGCGGGGAGCTCTCTGAGTCTCTGTCCGATTCAGATTCGGCCTATGAGCCCATAACAAGTAGCGGGTCTGATACAGAATCAGAGGAGGAATGTGTGCCCACTAAAATAAGGCGTTCTGGCGTGGAGCAGCAGCAGCCTACTACTAGCAGCACAGTGCCGTCCACCCCGCGAGCAGTGCCGTCCACCCCGCGAGCAGTGCCGTCCACCCCGCAAGCAGTGCCGTCCACCTAGCGAGCAGTGCAACAAAGGCCAGGCACCAGTAGGATGTCCTCTCCGCCCCAAAGGGATAGGGGCCACGCCAGCCTTCCCTATGGCCTTCAAAACCCCCTGTGGCTGCCTTCTAATTCTGGAGCAACAAATATCCCCCCTTTCACCGCCCAGCCAGGTGTCCAGGTGAACACCGATAATTTTGCCATGATCGATTTTTTTTATTTGCTTTTTACCGAAGAATTATCATCATCTATTGTGGCCCAGTGCAACCTCTATGCTCAGCAGTTCATAGAAAGCAACCCCGATTCCAGCTATGCGCGCCCCTTTGAGTGGAGAGAACTGACCGTAGAGGAGTTCAAAATATTTTTAGGCCTAACCTTCAACATGGGTCTCTCTCAAAAACAAAAAAAAACAATCCTACTCCTATTGGTCTACCAAAGCCATCCACCACATGCCAGCCTTCTCATCCCGTATGCCCAGATCGCGATACTTTATGATTCTACGGTTCCTCCACTATAATGATAACACCCAGTGCCCTCCCAGAAATTACCCTTCTTTTGACAAATTATTTAAAATTCGGCCACTCCTAAATTTTTTCTCTGAAAAATTCCCCCAGTTATATACCCCTGAACAGAATATATCCATAGAGGAGTCCCTTGTGAACAGTTCATCCCCAGCAAAAGGGCCCGATATGGGGTGAAAATGTACAAACTGTGCGACCGAGACACGGGGTACATCTACTCCTTCCTTGTATAGGAAGGGAAGGACTCCCAACTGCATCCCCCCGAATGCCCAGAGTATATTGGAAGCAGTGGAAAAGTGGTCTGGGAGCTTATCTATCCGCTCCTTGGAAAGGCATACCACCTTTATGTGGACAATTTTTATACCAGCTTGCCCCTGTTTTGCAATCTACACCAGAGAGACACCCCAGCATGTGGCACAGTAAGAACCAACAGAAAGGGCTTCCCACAAAAATTGGTCAATCAGAAGCTAAAACAAGGAGAGACGACATCTTTGCGGAACCAGGAGCTATTGGCTGTCAATCTGAGGGACATGCTCACTACCATCCACGACGACACCTACGTTGAAGTCCCCAAAAGAAAAGGCCCAGTCCAGAAACCATCTTGTGTCTACGACTACAATTTGTTTATGGGAGGAGTGGACTTCAACGATCAAATGATTGAACCCTACCTTCCCTCAAGAAAATCCCATCACTGGTACAAAAAAGTGTCCATTTATTTTTTCAGTTTGGCCTTCTATAACGCTTATGTTATATACAAAAAATCAACACCGAATCCCGCACCCTATCTTTACTTTCAAGAAGAAGTCATCACCGCCCTTTTGTTCCCTGAAATCCCACCAGAAATTCTTTGCACGGATCGCGTGAGCAGACTTCACGAACGCCACTTTCCTGACAAAATCCCCCCCCCCCCCCCGTGAAAATGGGCCAACGCCAGAAGAGATGCCGGGTGTGCTCCAGAGGAGGAGTCAGAAGAGACACCACAGTTTATTGTCCCGTTTGTCCTTCCCAACCAGGCCTCTGTTTAGGTGTATGTTTCCGCCGTACTGCTCCAGATTATTAGGTAAAAAAAATCAAATTTCCTGTCATTTTCCTCCACACCCCTGATGCCACTGCACTGTACATACCTCTGCCTTCTCCGGAACCAACCCTTGACTGTTATACGACCACTCTTTTTGCCTAACGCTAAAAATACCTCTGCCTTCTCCGGAACTGACCCTGGCTTGTTTTACGACCACGCTTCTGCCTAACGCTTAACTGTACCTACCTCTGCCTGCTCTGGAATTGACCCTGGCATGTTATACGACCACGCTTCTGCCTAACGCTTAACTGTACCTACCTCTGCCTGCTCTGGAATTGACCCTGGCATGTTATACGACCACGCTTCTGCCTAACGCTTAACTGTACCTACCTCTGCCTGCTCTGGAACTGACCCTGGACTGTTTGACCACGTTTTTTGCCTGCCTCTTGGATTGATCTTTTACCCTGCTATGCTAGTGGGAACACATGGGTCTCACATATGTGAGGGGCTCCAGAATTGTTTTTCTGGGTGAAAAAAATAATTTTTTAGTTTTCTCATTCCCGGATTAGGGTCTGGTTGCCCGGAGGCTTCAAAGAGATTTGGGTGGGAGAAGCCTCTACCCCTGTCCCCATTCTTTCCTGGCCTGCTACCTGGACCATGTTCCTGCTTACTACCAGGACCAATATTTTGGCACTGCTGGCAATGTTTCTACTTGCACTGGCCCTGGACTGTGATAGATTGTAAGGAAATTGGATGTGTATTTTATGCTCCTAGAACGCTTGAAGTTGCTACTTCGGTGTTGGGCCTCTGTATGTGGCCAGACTGTGTAAAAGTCTCACACATGCGGTATCGCCATACTCAGGAGGAGCAGGAGAACATATTTTGGGGTGTAATTTTTGCTATGTACATGCTATGGTGTTGGAAATATCCTATAAATGGACAACTTTGTGTAAAAAAAATAAATAATGCGTTTTCATTTTTTCCCCACATTTTCCAAAAACACCTGGAAAAAAATGAACCATTCAAAAGACTCATTATGCCTCATAGGTTGTACGTTGGGGTGGGATGAAAGAAAAATCCTGGATCTCCGCACTCCTCAAAACATGAAAAAACAACAAAAATTCATATGGAAAAAACAGCCAAAATTCATGCAGTCAAACAAGAAGTGGACTAGGAAAAAAGAGCTGACATGTTTCGTATCATGTGATGCTTACTCGTAGCTAGTGAAAAAATGACCAAAATGTGCTTAAATGGAGGAGGGAAAGAGGTGAATGGGGCGTTTCACCAAACACTCCCAGGTGATCATTAGTCAAAGAAACACTATTTTCCTTGATGTATCACACATGAGGTGCTCCTGTGTATGAGATTGAAAAGATTTGTGAATGAAAAAAATCTCTCGTTTCTCAATCTCTTGATGATGAGACTAAACAAGAGAAAGGAAAAAAGGAGAGACCCCATGTGTGAGACACATATATGTCATAACCAGTGTAAAGGACGAATAAAAAACAACAAATAAGACGGATAATAAAAAATTTGTGTGACGTTATAAAAAGATTGTGAAGTAGACATATGTGGCTATAGGATAAAATGGGCAATAGATAAAGAATGTGGAAATTCTGAAGACTGCAGCCTTTTGTATGTCTAAAAACAAACAAAACAAAATTTATATGTATAAAAATACGATGTTTTAATTAAAATGGTATATGTGTGGTTATGATA
Organism: Rana temporaria; assembly: GCF_905171775.1. Taxonomy (NCBI): domain Eukaryota; kingdom Metazoa; phylum Chordata; class Amphibia; order Anura; family Ranidae; genus Rana; species Rana temporaria. The sequence continues at coordinate 61,256,176 of NC_053500.1, read as the reverse complement.
CCATGCACTATATCACTGGGCATTTCTGGCTTACATGTCATTATTGAACGTATATAATGATTGTAATGTTTACATAAAAAGAAAAAAGGATGCAATATATATGCTCCGAAAAAACTTTCTTAAAAAAATGACATAATGAACAAAGACTAAACCTGAAAAGACCCAGTGGTATGTGTCAAGGGCAGAACCGCTTAAAAAGCTCCACTAACATTTATCTTCTATTTTTTTATTTATTTATTTAAATTGAGGCACAGATTTGTGCCTATTTAGAAGGAGAGATAATAAAGGAGCCACGAAGTTCCTAATGTCCCTAAGAGTATCCCACTACTGGAATAATAATTCCAGGTTGCAGAGGAGGCTATATATGAAAAAATTGAATAAATTGATTAAATAAGTACATGGATGGTGACCTGACATTTTTAATACGTCACCAAGTACTGTATGAAAAGAAAACGCCTGCTCATTTTAAGAGAAAGTGATCAGAATTTTTTTTTGGCCAAAGGAAAAGAGTATATACAATGAGAATATCTGAAACAAAACAGAGAATTATATGTTTCATATATAATGGGGTATAAATGATGTGGACCAGCCAGACCCAACTAATCAAAGTGGGACACATCCCACTCAAAGTTGAGCCCCGAGGGGCGTCTATACGTTGGGGTGTTAGATTTCCAAAATCGGGTCACTTTGTGGGCGTTTCCATTGTCCTGGTGCTCCAGGGCCTTCAAAACTGTAATAGGTGGTTGAGAGATTAGATGTGTCATTTATGCTCCTAGAACGCTTGAAGTTGCTACTTCGGTGTTGGGCCTCTGTATGTGGCCAGACTGTGTAAAAGTCTCACACATGTGGTATTGCCATACTCAGGAGGAGCAGGAGAATATATTTTGGGGTGTCATTTGTGGAATATACATGCCATGCGAGAGAAATAACCTGTTATAATGACAATATGGTGTGAAAAAAAAACCTCTTAATTTTGCAAAGAATTGTGGGAAAAAATTACAACTTCAAAAAACTAACTATACCTCTTACTAACTACCATGGAATGTCTACTTTCTAAAAATGGGTCATTTGGGGGGTATTTGTACTTTACTGGCTTGTTAGGGTCTCAAGAAATGAGAGAGGCTGTCAGTACATCAGATGTGATCAAATTGATCAATTTTCAGTAATTGGTACTATAGCTTGTAGACCCTATAACTTTCACCCAGACTAAATAATATCCCATTTTTTTTTTTTTTTTTTAACAAAGATATGTAGCAGTATACATTTTAGGCCAAATTTATGAAGAAAAATTACTTTTTTGCAAAATTTTATGATAGAAATGAAGAAAAATTCATTTTTTTACAACATTTTCGTTCTTTTTTCATTTATAGCGAACAAAATAAAAAATTAAAAAAATCGCAGAGGTGATCAAATACCACCAAAAGAAAGTGCTATTTGTGGGAAAAAAGGACAAAAATGTCATATGGTTACAGTGTTGTATGACTGAGTTATTGTCATCCAAACTGTGAGAGCAGTGGTCAAGTGGTTAAGGAAATCCCTCACAGCATTGATAACGCACTGACTGTCCTGCACTGACCCGGGCAAGGGGTCTTCCTCACAAGGAAGGTCCTGGTCCACATCCTCTGACAACCCAGAACCGGGGTTCTGTGCCTCAGCCATTCCCCAGGAGATGGTGGGGGGAATGGCTGAGGCGCATGCCGCTTCTACCCTGGCAACAAATGATTCCAGGACTGCCGAAAAGTGTCCATGGGAACCGCAGGTGCAGGGGCACCAGCTGCCACCTCTGGCATGTTTGGGGGAAGAAGGACAAGGCAATGACTCCATAACACCACAGACAGCTCTCAGGGACCAAATCAAAACCTGAAAAAGTCCACCCTCCTTGCTGCACTGACCGGGGGGGGGGGGGGGGGGTTACCCAGGGGACACACCAACCCAGCGCCGCTGCCCGCCCTCTGTACACAGCGTGTGTGCGAGGAAAATCTGTGAGGAAAGTCTGAGGAGAATTTGTGCTGCGCGCCGTTCAGGAAGCCGACACTAGAGGCCAAAAACCCACACCAAAATGGCCGCCAGACGCCTCCGAAAAAGGCCGGCCACAATATCAACCTGCACCACAGCGTGGCCACGACAAAATGGCTGCCAATGGGAAAATGCAATAGAAACAGCAGGCATACTAATAATGGCGTCGGCGCGGACAAAAGGGCGGCAGAGCATCGCGATGTGGATGAAAAGGCCGAGGTAGGGACTTCAGAAAAATGTGTATATCCAGGGCGCTCCAAGCATTTGAATTCTGACAGATAAAGTCTGTGTTGGAGAGGGTAGCAAATCTTCACACACGAGGTAGGGACTTTCCCAAGGCAGAGCACCCCTCAGAAAAAACGGGCCCCGACACCCCACAGTCCCCCACTGGGACCCAGAGTCCCCCCACAAGTCCGCCCGGGTCGCAGCGAGTCCTTTAGAGCAGAAGGGGAAATGTGACAGAGAGCAAAGAAAGGGAGGATAGGAGAAACCCCTCATCCCAGGAATGCCCAGCTATTGCAACCCGCCAAGGCAGGAGGGACTGTACTTACCAGTCCATGCGAGGACCCGCTGGTGCGTTCCTAAAAGGCCTACAACCAGTTGGAGTAGCTGTCGGCCCGGTCCACTGTGAGAGACAAAACGTCACATTCATATGTGGACCCTGGAGCAAAAAGCCCACCGGCCACCCCTGGAGCCATGGGGTATGTCGTGGCCGACCCAGCGCGTAGCCAAGGTCTGCTCACGCTCGATGGCTGGACTGAGGAGACTACAAGGATCCATATTATCCAGTCTGTCACCCAGCCGGCAGTTGATAGAAGAATCTCAAAAAAAAAAAAAAAAATGTCTTCAGGGCGCTGGGCCCAAAAGGGAGCCAGGTCCTTCTCTGCTAGGTAGAAAAAAATCTGAGGCTGCATGCTGCAGGGCAGATGGTTATGTCCGGAGGGACCGCCCCCGGGGCGGGGCTGTTTAACTCTGGTAAAGTAACATGTATTTACATATCGAACATGTTCTGCCTAGTCCTCTCCTATCAACAGGAACATAACCCATATGTCAAACCTGTGAAGGCTGTGTCCGTCCATGGACGAAAAGAGAAAATTGGTTTGCATTAGCCAAAAGACTGCAACAGTTGTAAAACGTTTTTCAATGCAATATTAAAAAATACAAAAGGCTTTGGAACCAACAAATAGTCCTCCTGGTTCAGCTGACTCGCACTAGGCTTGACGCGTTTCGTCATTAGTATGACGGCTTCTACATGGTTTCAATTTTTGTCTGATTGTTGTGTTGGCTGCTTGCACTCTTGGTAATCTATGGTCGGCGCAGTATTTGCGTTTTTTAATTTAACTCTTTTAAATGACTGCCCCACACGCTGGTCAAGTACATTTAACATGATCGTAAGACTCCCCAAACTGAAAGGGTCAGTCTGCCGAATCGCGAACATGGGATGGGACAGCTTGCTCCCTAGTGAATGGCAAAAGCTCACATAACCTACTGCCTTTTGCAGAACATACTAAAACCCTCCCGAGCTGCCTTCATTCTAGAAAGCTCTGACATCACACGCTGTTGCACAAACAGAATGTCACCATCTCCTCAGAAGGAAACAGCCGCCTTCCTCTCTGGCTCCTTGAAGCTTTCATAGCCTGGACTTGGGACTGCTCTGGACGCGCTCTAGACACCAGCAAAACTATCATGAGATGTTGATCTCCTACGAGCACATCTGTACTTACCCACATGTAAGTGTTGGATACTTCTGTTGTATTTTGTATTAAACATTGCATAGTGCTTTTTTCCATGTTGATATTCTGCATTGGCTTCACTCTTAAGAGCTGCCCTTAGTGCTTGTTACCTAAAAAAAAAAACCTCTGCCATCATTATCAGCCTTCAAGATCCACTATCTTCCATAATTGATTGGACTTTTTTTCCTTACAGTATGTTGGACGGACAACCCGGAAGTTGCGGGATCATCTTCACGATCATTTATATGACATACAAAAGGATCACAACACCAATATAGCCAGGCATTGGAATGACATACACCAAAAAGATGTTTCTAGTTTGGTCATTCAGGCAGTGCATAAAATAGTTATGCCAATTCAGAGGAGGGGACAAATTCAGACTTATGTAAAAGAGAGGTCTACTGGATCTTCTTATTTAATACCAGAAAGCCGGCCGTGATGAATCATGCCCATGGGATGTTTCTCCTTTATTGTGAATAGTGCTTTGAACGTTTCCTACTCAGGAATCTGAACATTTATGATTTATGTTCTGGTGGGGGTTGATGAACAAAAAAAAAAAAATTCACCAGTGGTTTTTGATTTAATGAATTTGATTAAATATAAGTGATTCAACATCCTACTGGTGACATACAAGAGTGTGACATGCGCAATACACATGATATTTTTAGGTATTCATGTGCATCTCATATATTAGATACATTTCTCTTTCCAAACTTGTATTCATTTTTGATCTTATCTTGCATGCTTACAGTGTAGATTTATTAATCTTAAATAAGGTCATTATGAATGAAGGGGGTCTCATGTTAGTGCCGTTGGGGCTGTCTAGCTGGAAGAACACAGATGTAGAAGAAGAACTATGATGATTTTATTTTCTCCATACATATTTAGAGGATAGTATAGATGGACAGATATCACTATATAGACGGTGTTAATATTGAGAGTGGGTTATTTATAAATCCACTTTGCACTACAAGTGCACTTGGAAGTGCAGTCGCTGTAAATCTGAGGGGAAGATCTGAAATGAGGGGGAAGCTCTGCTGGTTTTATCATCCAATCATGTGCAAGCTAAAAATAGGATTTTTTGTACTCACCGTAAAATCCTTTTCTCCATGGACGGACACAGCTCCTTAAATCTTGACAAGTTGGTTATGTTCCCTGATTACAGGAGAGGACTAGGCAGAAACATGTTAAATGGTTAAATACATGTTACATTAACAGAGTTGAACAGCCCCGCCCAGGGGAACCACCTCCCTGCAGCATGCAACCTCAGTACATAACAAGCAGTACAAACCTAAAAAAGGAGGGGTGGGGGCTGTGTCCGTCCATGGACAACAGAGAAAAGGATTTTACGGCGAGTACAAAAAATCCTATTTTCTCTTATCGTTCATGGACTGACACAGCCTTCTCAAGTCTTGACAAGTAGGACGTCCCCAAGCAGTGTAAAAAAAATGAGGGGTGGGAACAGTATCAGTAAAAAAACACACAACTTCACCCCAAACAAGCAGAGCTCCTCAACAAAGGAGGTGCAACTTTAAACAGCCGCCTGCAAAACCTTGCGGCCAAAGGAAGCATCTGAAGATGCACTCACATCAACCCTGTAAAATTTGGAAAAGGTGTGAACAGACGACCAAGTCGCCGCTTTGCACACCTGTGAGACAGACGCTTGATGTCGGAAAGCCCAGGAAGCACCAATTGCCCTGGTCGAATGTGCCGTGACCGGAAAGGGGGGCGCCCGCCCCTTAAGAGCATAGGCCTGTATGACGTTCTGCCTGATCCACCGATAAATGGTGGCCAACGAGACCGCCAGGCCCTTTTGTGGACCGGATACCAACACAAAAAGTAAGTCAGACCTCTGAAACGGAGCTGTAGCAGACAAGTACACTCGCAAAGCGCGTACCACATCCAACGCATGCAGCGCAACCTCCTTAGGATGCGCCGGTCGAGGACACAAGGATGGAAGTAAAATGTCCTTGTTAAGGTGAAAGGCCGAAACCACCTTCGGAAGAAAGGAAGGTTGCGGGCACAACACCACCTTATCCTTATGGAGGACCAAGTATGGCGACTTGCAGGACAAGGCCGCCAACTCAGAAACCCGTCTGACAGAAGTAATGGCCGCCAAAAGGGCCACCTTCTGAGATGGTGTCTAGAGAGGAATCTCTCTGATGTCTTCAAAGGGAGGTTCCTGAAGAACCGAGAGCACCAGATTCAAATCCCAAGGGGGTAGAGGTGGAATAATATGACAAACCCCCTGCACAAAGGTACCCATCAGAGAATGGGCCGCCAAATGCCGCTGAAAGAACACAGCCAAGGCTGAAATCTGTCCCTTGATGGTGCTTAAGGCAAGTTTTTGATCCACTCCATGCTGTAAAAACAGCAGGATCCTGGACACCACCCCATCTCTTCGCACATAGAGATGTAGGCCTTCCAGGTGCGATGGTAGATCTTCCTGGAAGACGACTTCTGTACCCTCAACATAGTTGAGATGACCGAGTCGGAAAGACCTCGGTCCCTTCGGCATTCCCTGATCTCCTGCTCTCCAGGATTGAGTCTGAAAGAGTGACTCCTCCCCAGGGCGAGAACTGAGCTCCAGTAGTAATCGGCGTGCGGTCCTAGCAGTAGGACGTACGGCTCCTGGAGCCAGACAGGCAGGGCTCTCCACCCCCAGCCTCACACCCCTCTCCCCCCCCCCCGTCACAATGCTCTGCTCCCCCCGGTCCTCTGCTTGTCGGCCTTTCTCTGCAGACTTACCACGCAGCTTCCCCTGGCTTAACCTGACGTCCCCTGGCTCTCTCCTTCTCCCCCTTTCCAGGAAGCCTGCAGGTAAGCCCCGGTTCCCAGGGCCATCCACCAGCACCGTTGGCGGCCGTCCTTTTCAGGACAAGCCGCCGCAAATAGCTCTCAAACAGCACGGCTCTCCCCTCCTCCTTACCCCCACAGTACCTCCGTCACTCGGGACATCCCCCTACCACCTCCCCGCCTCAATCGCCTGCCTTCTCTGGCGCCTCTCCAGACATCCACGCCGGCCTGTGTGAAGCCGCGGCAGCCGCGATCTAGGAAAGACCGCGGCTTCACCCACGGCCTAGCGGAGCGCCGCTTCCCTCTCCCGGGTATCTCCTCCAATCCGCCAGAAATCCCCCCTCCCATACCCCAGAAGGATACCTGGCTCTCCCGATTATCCATCCAGTCTCCCCTGGCAGCACGGATCTCTACAGACAATCCCAGCCTGGATCCTGCTGCCTGACCAGCAGCCATCTTGCTACACCCAGCAACAAGGGCACCCCTCATCCCCATCTTGCTACACCCAGCAACAAGGGCACCCCTCATCCCCATCTTGCTACACCCAGCAACAAAGGCACCCCTCATCCCCACTCCCCCCTTCTTAAATCACAACCAAAAACTTGATCCAGGGCTTGGCCCGATCGCCTCTCTAGGGGTCAGGAAGGAATTTTTTCCCTGCCGTAGCATATTGGCAGAGCTCGGCCAGGGTTTTTTTTTTTCCTTCCTCTGGACCAAGCTAGGAGAGAAGATTAAGCTAATCTTCCCTCCATCACCCAAACCCCCCCCCCTCCCCCCGGCGTCCATGGTTAATCTGGAATATTCTGCAGAAACCATTTGGGGCCTGAGGCGTTTTGCCGCAATACTACCAGCCATCACCAAAAAAGCCCTAAGATTTGAACGATTGAGAATCGATCAACGATCGACTGTCAAAAACTTCAGCCATTTACCCCAGCCTAAACACATATTATGTGCTCTGATCAACACAAGATCGGCAGTAAAACACCGACTAGAAATCCACAATTTCATTCGACAATATGATTTAGACTGCCTCTTTATTACAGAGAACTGGCTCACAGCCGACTGTAACACCATACTGGGAGAACTGGTGCCTGAAAACTATCGTATCATAACCGAAAACAGAATAGGACAAAGAGGAGGAGGCCTGGCAGCGATCCACAAGAATCACCTTGCGATCACTAAACCGGTCCTTCAAAACCCTCTTCCATTCATGGAAACCCTTACTCTGCAACTACAAACAAGTTCCCAGCAGACCGTTCGCATTCTTCTCTGCTATAGACCACCCGGCCCAAAATCGCAGCTTACTTCATCATTGACGGAGTTTATCTCCACTTACACCCTTAAAAGCAAACACCTTTTGCTGCTCGGGGATTTCAACCTTTGGGCCAATTCTTCACAAGACCCCGTTGCCGATGCCTGCATTGACCACCTGGAAGGATTAGGGCTGCAGCAATTAGTATGTGGGCCCACACATACCTCAGGTCACATGCTTGATCTCATTTTCAGACAAGATCTGGAAATAAACATTTTGGAAAATGAACCGTTGCCATGGACAGATCACCATGCAATTAAAATTCATAATCTCCAAAATCCCCCCTTAACAAAAACATCAAAACCAGTGACAACACACTGGACTAGATGTCAGAAGAAGCTCCATTCGGAACTCTTCAAAACCACATTAAGGGAAAAAATAAAAACAATTCAACCCCTTCAAACGACCTTAGAAACACTAGACGCCATAAACACTGCCCTATTACAGTCAGCTGACTTAATAGCGCCGAAACGTAAAACCTGCATCCGGAAAAACACTTCCAGATGGTTTAACAACCAGATGACGTCCCTGAAGCAAGAGCGCAGAAGGGCGGAAGCCGCCTGGAAAAGAAGCTCCTCAGAAGAAAACCTCACCATCTACAAAGCAATAACAAGAAAATACCACAAAGAAATCTTCATAGCCAAGAAAAACTATTTTTCCAAGGCTATCAACAGCGCCCTAAACCGCCCCCTCGAACTCTTCAAGATGGTCACTCAGACCATGAATCCCGTCTGTAGAGAATAAAAAAGAGTTGGCATATATTAGGGGAGGACAGTTCCTCTCCGAATATAGGGATTTTTTAAGTGAGATGTGTTGCTCTTGGTATATAAGGTAGGCGCACAAAACACAAAGTTTAAAGTAGTATCAAAAATAATTTAATTATGAAAATATAAAATATCATATTTCATATAATTTACACAATAAGATATACATATGGTCAGAAACCACAGTTTCATGAAAAACAAGGTAAAGGGAAAACAGGTTATTTGGAGGAAGATTCATGCGAGTTTGCCAACTAGTTTCGCACTATGTGTGCTTCATCAGGGCTTGCATAATGTTCCTGTTCCTTTTATGTATGTAGCAGTCTGCGTACGACATAAAGATTCATCATTAATACAACAGTTTATTATATTTATGTGATTTTAAACTTTGAACAAATGTGTTTTAAACACATATATATAGAAGGGGGAGTATATAGCGCGCTTACCATTTCTGTTAAAAAGCTCTTAGAACTGGGCAGAAAGACCTGCCTAAGATTCAGCGAGGGGGCACTGGATGCAATCAGGAGACTCGTTACTCCACTTATAATCAATGGAAGCCAGATCCACTTGATTTTAGCAGGTGCGGACAATGAAATGTTTGAGGGATTCAACACAAAAGAGGATACAGATGACTAATAGTTGTATTTATATTCTTTCTAAAAACAAGCAAAAAGGTTTAAATAATATTAAAGAATCTAAAAAAGTATGTATATATTAATTAATATATTAAGTGTCCATGCATTTAATGATTGTTATAGAATAGAATATATCCAATGAGAGCTTAATGGCGATGTTTACCTCAATAGTAGCAAGATTAATTTTTGTACTGTTAGATGGATCCTAGGGGGTTCCCAATAGGTTTTCACAAAATTCTATGAATGGAAAGTAAATATATATATGTATAAATATAAAAGTTTTAATAACTATCCTATGAAAAGTAATAATAAACACAGTGCCTGTGACTGAATGTCATAATGAGGCAATTGTCTATATATATAAGCAGGAGTTTTTTACCTTAAGTAGTAATGGAAAAAGATATATTAATATTTCCAGTTGTAATCCAGGAATGTAATGCCTCCGTTGAATTACAATTAAGGGTAGTATTGATAAAGTGGTCCAAGGAAAGTACCATATGTTACCACTTGAATTCTACAGGGAAATAAATACAGAAAGGGAATTAGTATTTTGGAATAGTGGAGATGGCTAAATAGCCTGAGTGGGGCACTAATTAATCAGAGTAAAGAATCATTACCTTTGTTGAATAGTGGCAGCATAAGGACAGAAGGGTCCGTATGCTGGCTTCTCAAATATAGTTGTGTTGTCCTTCCTCCAGCTGTCCAAGTCAGCGTCTGACATATACACTGTCCGCGCTGACTTAAATAGCTGCATTTCCACCGGAAGTGAAAAGAGTCAAGACTGACTCCTGGCATCACCTCCGGTTCACGTGTCCCAAAACGAATGCGCACGCAGATGATGCGCTTCAGCGTGATGACGTATGCTGGAGCGCATAATGAAGAGACATAAACAGGACGTCTCTTACCAGCCAAAGGAAAAACGATCGGCTGGATGTGCGTGTGCGTCCCATCTGATGAAATTGATGGGAAACAGAGGCGTCTAGGATATCGCGCCCCCTGTGTTGGGACATGTGATTGGCCGCACCACGCTTAGTGTGAGGTCCAATCTCGCTTTGCATCAAGAAGCCCCCTGCATAATGAATCGTACAGCTCAAAGCTCAAAAAACAGAAATAATAATTTAGTATACAATAATAAGTAAAACATATATAATTAGACATATATTTAACTCCAGAGAGACAAACCAGAGTCTGTTCTTAGTTTTACATCACAAAACATCCAATAGTGGTTCAATTTTACATTGCCTGATATGAGGAGAAAAATGATAGAGGCAGTGTCCATAATAGTACCGATTGTTTAGAGATTTTACTACCGTCCAGCTATTTTATCATACGGCCTGACAGAGCAAAAGAAATCATTATAGTCATAAAATAATAATAGCAGGATTAAATCAGACTGGAATGAAAGGTATCAAAATACAAAGAATACATACAAAAAATACATACAAAAAATATATATATATCTATATATACATATAGATATTTGACGTAAGGGGCGAAGCTATAGAGCCAACCAAACAGATCAAGAGTTGTATACCTATCGGAGCATCCACTAAATATATAAGAGCAAAATAAAGTTAAGGTAGACCTAGCAATGACCCATATGTAGCAACTAAAGATGGTTATATATATACAGGGTCCTTAAGTGACATCTCTGTGATTCAGAACCAGTAACAACTGGTTGTAATAATAAACAGCTCAAAGGCTTTGCCTATAAAAAGGGTTTGAATGACAGAGATGTATTAAGCCCTGGCGAATATGTGGCTCGCTGGTCAAAGATCCAACGAGCTTCGCGTTGGAGGATTTTTTTGTCGAAATCCCCACCTCTTTCTGGTAAGGGAATGACTTCCAATGCAAAAAAAGAAATAAATGAGGGGTCATAGCTATGGTGCAGGCCTACATGTTTACAAATAGGAGTATAGAGCAATCCCGCATCTAAGTAATAGAGATGGTCCTTAATTCTTCTCGCAAAGGTTCTTTTCGTCTTTCCTATATAGAATGCTCCACAGCGACATTTGGCAAGATATACAATGCCTATGGTTGTGCAATTGGCATGCCTCTTGGACTTAAGGAAACCTCCTCTAGGGAGTGAACAGCCGTCTCCTTCCTCAATCCAAGGGCAGATATCACATTGTCCACACTTATAGGTACCTGGTATCTCAGGCTCCTGAAGATCCGGAGCATCAGGTACCAGGTGGCTATGTGTGAGACCGTCCTTGATGGACCTACATTTCCTATAAACAATTTCAGGTCTCTGGGAAATGTATTTTGAGATAATGGGGTCTTCGGCAAGAAAATGCCAATTATGGCTGACCAATTGGCGGAAGATGTTTTGATCAGAGCTAAAAGTAGTTATAAGTTTGGTTGTCGGATTGTGCTCTTTTTCCTTCTGCTTAAATAATAATGCATCTCTAGTATTTATCTTAGACTTTATATATGCTTGTTTCAAAACCTTTTTACTATATCCTCTCAATAGGAGTCGTGAATAGAGGGCAGATGCCTCTTTTTCAAAATCCTCCTCCTTTGCACAATTGCGCCGAAGTCTTAGGTACTGACTGTAAGGGATGCTTCGCACCAAGGATCTTGGATGCGAGCTGGAGTAGTGAAGAATAGTATTTCCTGCTGTTTCTTTTCTATATAAGTTAGTGTATAGAGTACCGTCATCATTTATTGAGATTGTTAGATCGAGGAAGGGGATGCTTTTTGTATCTGATTGGATCGTAAATTTTAGATTGTAGTCATTGAGGGATAAGTACTCCATAAATTTGCCTAGTAGGTCTACTCCACCAGTCCAGACGACTAAAATGTCGTCGATGTACCTCCGCCACAGTAAAATGTGGCGGAGGTATATCGCGGCGGAGTCATGAATCCCGTCTGTCTTGAACCCCCCAATTCAGATACCCAGGAGTTTTGCGGTGAATTGTCAGATTACTTCATTAATAAAATTGAGGGAATCCGGGAAAGCATTCAGCAGAACAATAGCCCCCGAAACCCCCCCACAATTATCCTCATAACACCCATAGAAATTCACCACAAGCAGGAAAGTTCACCCTAAAACCCATCTCCATCGATGCCACTAAAAATATCATCGGTTCTCTGCGAAACAGCACAGCGCCAATGGATATCATCCCCACCAAACTGCTGATGGAATGCGCCGACATCCTGGCACCTCCTATCACGCAGCTCATAAACCAGTCTTTCAAGGAGGGCTCAGTGCCCTCCCAGTTGAAAGAAGGCATAATCCAACCCATCTTGAAGAAACCCACCCTAGACCCCAAGGACCCACTTCACCGCCGTCCCATAACAGGCCTAAGCGTTCTCTCCAAGGTAATGGAAAAAGCATTGGTACAACAGTTGCAACAGCATCTACATACCCACAATCTACTTGATCCATTTCAATCGGGTTTCCGTCCCGGATACGGGACGGAAACAGCATTGCTCAAAATATGGGACGACGCTCTCGAGGCCGCAGACGAAGGAGAATCTTGTCTTCTGGTTCTGTTGGACCTAAGCGCAGCCTTCGACACTGTAGACCACAAACTATTACTGACTCGGCTAGCTGAAGTAGCCAGAGTCGCAGAAGGCGATTTATCTTGGTTCTCCTTTTTTTTGAAAAACCGATCACAAATAGTGAAATTGGGACCTTTCACTTCTGAGAAACGCACATTATCGTGCGGAGTCCCTCAAGGATCGCCTCTATCGCCGGTGTTGTTCAACATCTATCTTCGTCCTCTTTTTGAAATTATTAGTAGCCAAAAACTACTTTATCACTCATATGCAGACGACACGCAACTGTATTTCCGCATTTGCAACAAAAAGGATCATCACCTCAATCTAGAGACATGCCTCTCTTTAATAGAGAACTGGATGACAAAGAGTTATCTTAAACTCAACGGCGCGAAAACAGAACTTCTCCCGTTTCATGCCAAGCGTCTGAATCAACCTGCAACAACTTGGATACCGCCGCCCATTCTGGGCAAAATCATCACCCCAAGCGCCAAAGTCAAAAGTCTTGGGGTCATCTTCGACTCTCACATGACAATGGACGCACAAATAGGGTCAGTAGTCAGCGGATCTCACCATCTGCTGCGCCTACTTCGCAAACTTACTCCTTTTATTCCCAAAGAAGACATAGCGGCCGTGGTGGGAGCGATTGTAAACTCCAGATTGGATTATGCAAACGCCCTTTACCTCGGACTCCCAAAGTACCAAATCGCTCGTCTGCAAGTCGTTCAAAAATACGGCCGCCAGACTAGTGACTGGGAAAAAAACATGGGAATCAAATCTCACCTTCACTGAGATCCCTTCATTGGTTGCCAGTAAAAGACAGAATTGCTTTTAAAGCACTCTGCCTAACGCATAGATGTATCCATGGGAACGCTCCCCATTATCTGTGCGAAAAAATAAAAGCTCACAACTCCAATCGCGTTCTGCGATCCACCAACCAAAATCTGCTTCAGATACCGAAAGCCAAAGGAGAAAGAAGATTCGCGGTCCAGGGTCCCAGACTATGGAATGCTTTACCAACCAACCAGCATTCGGTTGGAGGAAAACCATTTAGCATTCAGGAGAAAGATCAAAACTCATCTCTTTTGATATCAAAGGAGACAGGAACAACAAGCGCCCAGAGGCGATTTAGTTCGCATGTGCCGCGCTATATAAGTTATTCATTCATTCCCTTAGTACCTGGCTTTCAGTAGCCATGCTGTTCAAGTCAGCGACTGTAAAGCAGGATGCAGTATGGGACCTTGAGACAGAAGGTCTTCCCGCATTGGCAGCCGCCAGGGCACAAATTAGCCGATACTGACCGCACAGGGCTTACAGACTCCACTACAGACAGCTCAAAGGGCCCTATTCAGACTTTAACAACCCACCCTCATGCTGCACTGACTGGGGGGTTACCCAGGGGACTCACCACCACAGGAAGAGACTGTACAGCGCCGCTGCCCGCCCTCAGTACACAGCATGTGTGAGGAAGAAAAACCGCAAGGTAAAGCTGTGAGGTAATCTGAGGAGATCTGTGCTGCGTGCCGTAGGAACCAGCACTAGAGGCCAAAAGCTCTTCCAAGATGGCCGCCGGACGCCTCAGATAGAGCAGGACATGGCCACAGTAAAATGCCCAAATGCAATAGTAAGCTGCGCCATAGTGCAGCCACAACAAAATGGCCACCAATGGGAGATTACAATAGAAACTTTAAAACCACCTGAAAATGGCACTGGCGCCGCCACCAAGAAGAGAAAGCCAATTAGGGCTTAAACAGTGGCAAAGAGCTCTCTTTTAAAAACAAAAAAAAACAGCAATATAAGCGCAGGCCAGACACACCACAGTCCCCTGGTGAGGTCCCCCCCGACAGCAGCAATAGTAATGCAGTAGAGGGAAAAAAAGGAGGAGGGAAGGGAGGATAGGAGGACCCCCGAACCCCAGGAATGCTCAGCCGTACCAACCCGCCTAGGCAGGAGGACCTGTACTTTCCCGTCCACGCGAAGACCCACTGACGCAATCCTGACAGGCATACAACCGCGTTGGAAGTAGCTGTTGGCCCCGCCCGGTCCACTGTGAGTGAGACAACACCACAGCCCAGTCATATGTGGACCTTGGAGCAGAAAGCTCACCGGCCACCCCAGGAGTCATAGGGTATGTCGTGGCAGACCCAGCCTCTTTGCAAAGGTGTGCCCACGCTCGCTGGCCGGACTGAGGAGACTACAAGGATCTATATATCCAGCCTGTCTCTCAGCCGACCAGTGGCAATTGGTCCATAGAGGGCACTGGAGCGCCACCCCCTCTGGCTCTCACCGCCACATGAGTCTTATAACATAGATGCATGCATTCCACGAATCTATGTTATTGTCACCGCTGCGCTGTTCTATTCAGATGGCCAGACATGAGGCGCCGACCATCTGAATAACAGCAGCTGGTTGGCTGTACGGGTCCCCGGAAGCTTATCCTCGGAACGCACGGGTGTGCGTTCCTTGGATAAGACTGACAGGCGTCTCAGCCAATCAGGTTGGCCGGTTCTGGCTACCGGTAACCTGATTGGCTGAAGCGTCATCGAGGGCGGGAGAAGACATCGAGGCGAGGGTCGAGGACGTGGATGGCTGACTCCAGTAAAGGTAAGTGCCGGGCTGGGGAGGGGGGGAAGGGGCACAGCGGCGACGAAGGGCACAGTGACATCAATGGGGACAATTGGCACAGCGGCGACAATTAAAGGGCACAGTGACGACAATAGGCACAGTGGGGACGATTGGCACAGCGGCATGAGCACAGTGGCGACAATTGATGGCACAGTGGCTGTGTTTGATGGCATGGCACAGTGGTGACAATTGATGGCACAGTGGCTGCATTTGATGGCATTGTATAGTGACTGCATTTGATGGCATGGAACAGTGGTGAGAATTGATGGCACAGTGGCTGCGTTTGATGGCATGGCACAGTGGCTGCGTTTGATGGCATGGAACAGTGGTAACAATTGATGGCACAGTGGCTGCGTTTGATGGCATGGCACAGTGGTGACAATTGATGGCACAGTGGCTGAGTTTTGATGGGCACAGTGAGGCTGCAATTTTTTTTTCCCGTTTGCACCCCCCCAAAAATTTTGAGCACCAGCCGCCACTGCAGCTGACAGTTGATAGAAGATTCAAGAAAAAAATAAAAATAAAACAAAAATAAAATTTTCCTCAGGGCGCTGGGCCCAAAGGGAGCCATATTTCGTCCTCCTTTGCTAGGCAGAAAGAAATTGAGGCTGCATGCTGCAGGGAGGTGGGTTATGTCTGGAGGGACCGCCCCCTCGGTGAGGCTGTTCAACTGTTCAATGTGTTTAAATATCTAACATGTTTCTGCCTAGTCATCTCCTGTGAACAGGAACATAACCCACTTGTCAAGGCTGTGTCTCTGCGTAAATGTGTACTGGATGGTGGCATCGCCACACACACAAAAAAAAAAATATTTTAACATTATACTTCTGTCAAAATAGCAATATTCTTGTAAGGAAACTTGGTTTTACTTAGACGTTCTTTAATGACTAAATCTGTAGTGCATGTTTAAACCTTAATACCATAAAAAATAACATTAGATTTTCCACACAGGAGTATGCAATGAGTTTGGAAATTGTAGAGAAGTGCTTAAATAATGCATTACAATAGTCTACTAAAATGTACTGGAGAGTTTAGTCGACTACATACAAATAAAACAATTGCAAATGACTAAAATGGGGCTAAAACTAAAATGGCATTTTAGTCAAAAGACTAAAACTAAATCAAAATTTGCTGCCAGCAAACAAATGGTTTGAAGCCCTATATAGCAGATTATACCTTAGACATGCAAAAAAATAAAAATAAAACAAAAATGAATTAGGTGCAGAAACAATCTTTATGCTGCATTATCTAGCAAGAATTGTAGCTGTACCAAACAAATAACTATGATGTTCTCATAAACATTTATAAATAACACCAAGTGACTACTATATTAGGCATACCTATTTGTTAACAGCCGAACCCGTAAGGGCCGATTCACACTGCTACGATGTCAGAGCGGATGTGATTCGCACCGCACTGCAGTGAAAAATCACATGCAATCTCTGTGCAATGCAATTCCCACCATAAAGATCGTATGGCTGAACTTGAATCAAAACAGGACCCTTTTTTTGTCTGCAGTGGAATCGGATCGCATGGGTGTTCAAACCCATGCGATCCGATTCCTATCCAAGTTTGCAAATCGCACTGCAATATGCGAACTGATTTGGGGGTGTCATTAACTTAACTGACATTCCCAGCAGTTCGCATAGGGCAGTGTGAACTGCCGTCGGGAAACGTAATGCAGTGGATTCCCAGGGTTCCCGCAACGCAGCAGTGTGAACCGGCCCTGAAGCATGTATAGCTGTTAATCCATAGCTACACCCATTCCTCATGTTTGCATTCTTTATTACAGAGTTAAGTATCAGAATGGGGAGGATGTGTAAGCTGTATGGCCGAGTATGAAATGACAATGGGTGTAGGGACAATATATCAGAAACTACTGACCTTCTGGATTTTTTTTTTTATGCACTACAGCAGCTTTGAGATGGAGGTTGTGACATCATGTGCCCCATTCTCCACCTCAACTAGAGAAGTCTTGTATCCATTGAAAAAAGTCGTAAAGGAAATGGTTCATTTTGGCCACCTTGACCTAAACAAACCAAGTACAATAAAACGTAAACCATGGAGTCAAGCTTTAAAGTGGTTGTAAAGTCCTCTGTGCAATGGTATTGTACAGAGCCTTCCCTTACCTCTTCTTCTGGTGTCTTTCATCAGCGCTGTCGCCGCCTCCTCTTCGCCGAGTGCCCTCACAGCAAGCCAGGCTGCTGTGGGGCACTCATGCAGGCCGCGCTCCCAAGCTGGTCTGTGCGAGTCCAGACAGACAGACACACACACACACACACACACCAGCTTGGCCACACTCTCCTCTCCCTCCTTACAGGATCTGACTGATAGCAGGAGGAACCAATGGCTCCCACTGTTCTCAGAGTCACTTGTGAGATGTGGAAGAGGGAGCACAGCTGATGTAGACAGGCACAGCACTGGATCGAGAGAGGCCTCAGGTAAATGTTTAGGGGGGGGGGGGGGCACGGCTATTGGAAGTTTTTTTTTACCGTGATGCAGAGAATGTGACAAAAAAATTAAATAAAATAATAAAACGTGTAGAGAAAAATCTCAGCCACCGCACACCATACAATCCCAGCATGTAAATGGGTGGTAGCAGCCCCAGTCCAACTTCATCCAGGCCACACTCCCCGACATGTTTCACCCCATCCATGGGGCTTAGTCGTGGACTAAGCCCCGTGGGTGGGGCAAAACTTATCAGGGGCGAGGCCTTGGAGTTAGACTGAGGCTGCTATCACCTATCACACACTGAGCCTGTATGCTCAGGATCATGTACCTGGTACCTAATCCTAGACTTCCAGTCTGGGTCATGAATGCACGCCGCTGGTGATCTGCCTATGTAAACAAGCCATATTGCCGTTTTGTCAGTGGGGAAGGCACTGCTCCTGTGTTCATGAAAATCAGGAACCTAGGTCAATGCCTTCTCCTTGTTTTTAAATAAAGGGTATCAGGAAACAGACCTCTTTAAACAAACGCGAGAAGCTAAAATTATCGATAGAAATGTGTTGTTGCAGGATAAATGCGTTTCTAGTGAGGAAAATAATCAATACATATCTCCTTTCATCACTAGTTATTCAAATCAGCACTATCTAATTAAAAAACTGGTTAAGAAACATTGGCATCTCATCAAAGAGGATGCTATCCTTGGCCCTGCGTTACCAGAACAACCTCGGGTAGTCTTTAGAGGGGTCCCCTCATTAAGGGATTCTCTGGCTCCAGGAGTCGTGGATCCACCATTGAATAAACCCATGTTCTTTCAAAATATAATTGGCTACCATAAATGCCAAAAATGTGCGGTATGTAAAATCAATGCCATTAAAGAACGCAAGACCTTGAATTTCATTTCAAATAGCACCTCACAAGTGTTTAACATCAAATCTTTTATTACATGCTCTATGACCCATGTAGTTTATTTACTTATCTGCCCATGTGGGTTACAGTACATTGGACGTACTGTAAGAAAGTTCCAGGTAAGGGTCAATGAACACATTGGGAACATAAGGAGAGGATTTAGAGAACATTCTGTTTCTCGGCAGTATAGGGAGGTGCATGCCAGGGATCCTAGTGGCACTTCCTTTATTGCCATTGACATCCTCAAACCCCACTGGAGAGGTGGATCGAAAAGGATAGCGATATCAAAACTCGAGATGAGTTGGATATATCGCATGAAATGTCTTAAACCGCAGGGTTTGAATGTGGACATAGAGGTCAATGCCTTTTTAGACAATTCTTAGTGATCTCTTGCTGAACTATTCATTTTCTTCCCCCCTTTCTTGCCACTCCAATTTTCTGGGTCCATCTGAGGATTGTATACTATTGAAATTTGATACTAAAGATGAGGATAGTATACGATTATCGGTTTAATTTTTTGCCTTTAAGATCCGTGTGGGACCCCTTGGGGAGGTAGGTTACCCTTCTGGGGATTGTTCTTGTCTCCAATAGGGATTTACCTACCTGTAATACTCACAGATGCTGGTTAAATGGCAATGTAATTTTTTTATCAACCACTAGAGGGCTCTCAATGTGATATATTAGATTTATTAATTTTTAGATTTTTTATGTTTTGACCTTTATGATTTTAATGTATAGGGAGAATACAGATGTTAGCCAACTGCGATTTCTCTTTCAGATATTAAAATCCCTGTTTTGGCTGATATGATATTAATTTGGGTATAATGTTCATGCTGCTATCTTTCTGGCGTTTTTAATAGATGCTATAAAGTGGTGACATGAATTTACCCGTTTTTAGGTTAATATGGCGTTATCTGTTTATGTATAGTAAGAACATACGATGTGACAGACAGTGACTCTTTAACTAAAACATTTATATGAAATGAATGGTGGGATGTCTGCTGACCATTGAGAATATCCTCATGAGGTAGGACCTTACCCTGCTGACATAGGATAGTCCTATCTATGTCAAGGGCGGTCTTACTGGTAGGAAGTTCCGGGTCATTCAGATCCTCCCCTTCCGGGTTCATTGATCCTGCGGCCGTTCCTGATTGGAGGCTGCTAGCTGAGAGAGAGGCTTGGTTGCCTGCTCTGTAGGCATATAAGGCTGACGTTCAGTGCGTCGCCCGTGCCCTTTGACAACGCCATCTGTGGTGAAATCGATCAGGGCGGAGCCACGCACTGAACGTCATTGCGTTTTACGTGACCCCGGATGCACGGGCGCACGTTTTTTATTTGTATCTGTTTGCTTGTTTTAGCCGGCAATTTTAAATTATATGTACCGCTGTGTATATGTTGCACAATTTTTAATAAATATTTGACGGTACTTCACATTCTGAGCCTATTTCTTCCCCTGGTTCGCCGGATGGACGTGGAGCCGTTAAACACATTGGAGAGGATATTCTGCCTGTCAGCTGTGACCGAGTTTTCTCCATGACCTGAGTGGATCGACACGCTTTTTATGATCGTGGATCTGGTAAGAGCACACCCTTACTTACCTCTCGGTGGGAATATATGTTTCTTCTGACCAGAGACCAGAGGCTGTTCAATATTTGGATCATTTTATTACTCTGCAACTGTTTTTTGCCCATCTATTTGGACATTCATATGTTTTGGGGTTCTGCTGTTGATTTCCCCTCTCATTTTGGACTGCCTAACAATTGATTAGTATGCAATTCTAATGGACTAACAAAGTTTTTTAAGCGTTTGGTCCCAAATAGCAGATTGTTGTAATTACCCCGAAAGGTTTTTCCCATGACTGTTTGGGCATCATCCCTTTTTTTTTTTTTTTTTTTTTTTTTGCTATTTTTTGCACTAGCACTTTATTCATTTATTCATTTATGCATTTATTTATTTATATTATTTTCGCATTAAGTTGCGACTCCTAGCGCAACTCATCTTTTTTCTTTTTACTTTTTGCGTGTATATCACATGTTTAGCGTTGCTGCTGGAATTACTCACTATTTATTTATTCACTTATCCATTTGAAATTCATTTATATTCATTCTCCTAGCGCGAGGAAAACCCCCCCTCTTTCCTTTACTTCTCCTTGTGTGCACCTCACACACAGTTCAAAAGCACTGGCTAGACAGTTAACCCTTTGATCGCCGCTAATGTTTAACCCCCTTCCCAGCCAGTGTCATTAGTACAGTGACAGTGCATTTTTTAGCACTGATCACTGTATTAGTGTCACTGGTCCCCAAAAAGTGTCATTGTTTGTCTGCCGCAATATCGCAGTCCTGCAATAAATAGATGATCGCCGCCATTACTAAAAAATAAAAAAAGTTTGATTTTTAATAAACTTATTTTCTAGGTAAAGAAAGTGAAATACCCACATGTAGCTGGAATGTATAATTTATTGGTGTGCAAGACAAACAAAATAATTACTTCCTACAAAAATAGATTGCATGGCAGCAAGATCACTGGAAAGCACAATAACCCAATAAATTTAAAGCACCCATTAGGGTGATTTACACCACATTTTACAGTATAAAAACAGTACTCCTAAAATAATTCAAGCAGCTGAAAATACCTTAAAAAAAAAACATTATAAAAAAACAGTTTGGCCATTTTCCATTTCTACACACAAACTGTACAGGATGGGGAGTAAGGCAGTAAAATTTATAACTTATAAAATGATTTCCTGTAAAATCAGCTAAAATGAACATGTGCAGAATGGACATCATATGGCCGCAAAGATTTCAAAAGTCTGGAGAAAAATGAATAGGTCTTCCATCTCCGCTGACTTCAGATTAGTGTTTTGACAATGGAGGGGGGATGGGGGATAATGTCAGTATCAGCAGTCAGTGTTGGCATCTCATTCTGTTTCACAGGGAAATACAAAAAAGAAACCGCATTAAGACTAGTAAAAACCAAATCTAATCCTCATACACAAACTATAATTCTGTGCATCATAACAGACTAAATCAAATTGAAAACCCCTTTTTTACATAAAACAATCCACCTGTAGGCATTTAAACTTTGTTTGCCTTGAATGCCCCATTAATGTATATCTGTCATTAAACAGAGAGACAAAACTAATCTAAAAACCCAAATAGTAGATTAACGGACACATTTCATTTACACCAGTGTGCTGCAATAACGCACATTTTCTTTGTTGTGGTAGTGTTCATTCTGAAATTCACCCCAGTGCAACTGTTTTGCAGTGTGCTGTACATGTGTTATTTGTGGCCTGCTGTGGTACCATATAAGCCCATTCAAATGATCAGGGTCCCTTGCCATATTGTTTGTGTGTGTGCAATTTGTGGGAGAAGAACCAACACTTCACACAACAGCCCAGATGTCTTCCAACGTGACCCGACAGTGACACAAGTGTGCGATTAGGCAAAGTAAAAAAACAAACAAAAAAAATGCAGTACATCTCTGCAAAAGACGAACAGCGCTACATGTTTGGTCTCTTTATCGATCCCAGGATAAAATTTAGGAAATGTGCATGCATTAAAGATGTCCTTAACAAGTTTTTTTTGTTTGTTTTCATTTTAGAATTTTTCAGACACACTTTAAATCTGTTCTACCCTTTGCAGCGATGGGACTGCATATGGCCACTGTCAGCTTTAGGTCTACCTGATGTTCCAAACTATCTGTATGCAACATTGTTAAAAAATAAAATAAAATTGAAAAGCATTCAGGAGAATAAATAGCATTACCATATAGAACATGCCAAATACAATTTAAAATATGTCACCTGCTCCATTACTGAGACGGCTTCCTACAGTGATGTGTCGGGAGTTTCTCTCACCAAAACTTCTGCAAAACAAGAAAACTAGTGTGAAGACCAGCAGAGCAAGTCACCAGAAATGAGATAATATGCTATAAAAATTGAAGCTTCCATTAAGGACTTGAATTTGCCATGGTCTGACTAATAGAGCTAGTGCTAGTTCCAAGGCAGAGAACAGTGCATCATAAAGCACCCTTGATCTAGCACTGTCTCTCTGGGTGGCAGGCAATAAAACTTCACAGCAATGAGTAGGAGCTACATATGCGCTAGCTGGCTTTACAGGATTGTTTACAAGCAAGAACAAAAGCATCCTAAATTGCAAGCTTCTTCCAGGGATATGAACTAATGGGTCAGCATTATATATAGGCATAAAAATCTGTACAGTTTATACATTTTTCCACTGAAAACAGCAAGTAAACCTGGCACGAGAAAACCACAAAATTTGGATTTTTGGCCCATTGCTTGAAGTTCATACACTGTTGGGTTATGCTCCTACCAACAGTGGCCAGCCCCTATAACCATACTCCTACTCCCAGCATGCCTCAGTTCTGTGGAAAGCAGTACCAAGAGCATGACCAGAGACAGAGGGGTGGGACCAGTGTCCTTCAATGAACTGGTAAGTGCAAAAATCCCATTTCCACCCTCATTGATTGAGGGACACAGGAATTCAGAGATTATTGGAATGTCTAAAAAAACGGTTCAACTGAGGGGTGGGCAGCAGCAACAAAACAGTACAGGCCCGCGAGAAAATAGAACTGGGGGCTGCTTACAGCTCAAAGAGCCTCCTGAAGATTCTTACACCTAAAGCTAGCATCAGATGAGCCGTGCAAATCTGGGAAATCGTAACCCATTGCTGAAAGCCCAAGAAACACTCACATCTAGATCTAGTAAAGCTCCTTGACAGGAAAGGGTGGAACCTGATCCTTAAGACCATACACATAAATGATGATCTGTCTGAGCCATGAAGAACTGGTTCATTAAAAAGCTGGTTCCCCTTTACAAGGACCATCAGGGATGACAAAGTCAATATTTGTAATAAATAGCAGTGGCTGAGAGGTAGGCATGCACAACATGAATTACAACCAGGCAATGGAGGGATATCTCCCTCCAATGAGCTGGACAGAAGGACAAAAGAACAATGTCTGGGTTAGAGTGAAAGGTCAAAACCACCTTAGGAAGGAGGCTTTAGGCCTTGACACCACGTCCAGGTGTAAGACCAGAACAAGCCACCAGCTCAAAACACACGCCTCAGAGGTGATGGCAAGAAAACAAAAAAAAAGCAACTTTTTGAGTGCGAGTGGAAAGGAGAATCTCTTAATAGGTTATAAAGGAAGTTTTTCAAATTCTGGGAGAACTACAGTATATCAAGATCCCATGGAGCCACATGAGACACCCTGTAAAAAGTCTTAAAGAGTGAGAAGATAGCGGGTCTCTGAATCGCCAACACCAAAATGGATCCCTTGACAGTACTCGGGAATTGCCGATTCAGAGATGTCCCTCAAGACCTAGGCTTCAACAGCTATGCCATTAAAGCCAGTGGCCCGAAAACTAGATGGTAAGCCAATGCTTGGGACAGAACATTCGGACAAATCCACAAAGCATCAGCCAGGAGAATGATCTGATCAAAATGAGAAAGTCTGCCTGCCAAATTGTTCTCATCTGGGAAGTAAATGACAGACACGTCTAGAACATGCAGTTCTGCCCAGGACATAATCCTAAAGCTCATGGTGTGGCAAGGCTTGCCGTTTCCTCTTAGAGTTGATGTATGGCAAAACTGTGATGATTTAACTAAAGCCTAATCGGATGACCATCCAGTTTGGATGTCCAGTGTTGTAGCGATAAACCAAACTAGCCAAAGTTTGAGAATGTTTATTAGGGAGGCAGGATTCCTCCAAAGCCCAAGTCCTTCGTACTAGCAAGGTGTCCATGACTGCTCTCCAGCCCCATAGGTTGGCATCTGTCAGAAAGATCTTCCTAGACATCACAGAAAGGACTCCCCACTCCAAAACAGGGTTCCTAAGCCGGGTTCCTAAGCCACCAAGCAGGGGACAACCTGGTCTTTAACAACAGGTGAATTGATGATAGGATGTGGAGTTGTAGGGGACTCGGGTCGATCTAGGAAAATGGGACAGCCTTGATGGAGGCTACCCCATCAGTCCCAGAACTCTCATTGAAAAGTGAAGAGTGAGCATGGGTGCAGAAATTTTAATTTTTCCTAGGAAACAAAAAACCCTCAGCCATGTTTATGTGACGAGCGATCGCTCGTCACCCTGCTGCTCCCCCCTCCATCCACGGTGAGGGAACCAGGAAGTGAAGCGTTCCGGCTTCACTGCCCGGTTCCCTACGGCGCATGCGCGAGTCGCGCTGTGCCCGCCGATTGGCTCCCGCTGTGTGCTGGGAGCAGAGTGTTCCCAGCACACAACGGGGGACGGACGAGATGTCAGAAAAAACCCGTCTTTTGCCCGTGACGTGTGGCCGGAAGTGGGTGCAAATACCTGTCTTTAGACAGGTATCTGCACCCCCCTCCCCCCTGAAAGGTGTCAAATGTGACACCGGAGGGGGGGAGGGTGCCGATCAGCGCGACTTCACTTTAGGGTGGAGATCCGCTTTAAGGACTTTGAGTCTGAGTCTCAGCCGATAGCTCAAAAGCCTGGGGCAAATAAGACAATCTGCAGAAGAAGCCACAGGAGCTCAGCACTCAGTCCCAACTGTTTCAAGCCTTTCTGTAGTAAAACTGGCAGTACTAAAAAATCTGAAAGGTGTCCAGTGGTGCAAATTACAGGGTAGCTTCTGGTGCTCAGTCTGCTCAACCTACTCACATTGGAGAGTCTTTATAGACCAGGCAAGCGACAGGGACGGAGGGGCCTACTGCGATACAGGGAAATTTCCTCGTAGGCCGTCTGCCCTGGAGCCGCTTTGAGTTGCGGCTGCAGTGCTCCCCTCTCCTGCTCCTGTGTATCACGGGGCTGGCTGTGTCTGTTCAGCAGCGGCGCTGTAACAAGGTCCCGACCCCTAGACCGGCTTGTGTGCTAGTAGATAGAATCAGTGTTTCGTCTATCACACAAGCCGGTCTAGGGGGCTGGGACCTTGTTACAGCGCCAAACACAGACCCAGCCAGCTCTGTGATACACAGGAGGAGATGCCTGTACCGCCCGCCCTGTGTGCCTGGATAGGAGGATCGGCAGGGGGATCGCATTTAGGAGGACATTCACTTTCTATATTCCTCCATGCAGCCGCTGAATGCTTGCAGGAGGGAGAGGAGAATCAAGCATTTAGCTGCTGCATGGAGGAATATAGAAAGCTCAATTCCTCTATATGCAGCTGCCCCTGCTACTCCTCCTATTCAACTTATTTTACTGGTCCCTTTCCCATTTCTCCTTGTGCTCCCTGGTCCCCCCCCCAGTGCTTTCCTCCCCCACCACACTCTCCAGCCCCTCCCCCAGTTCTTTCTGGCCCCCTGCCACCACCCCAGTGCTCTCCACTCCCCCCCAGTACTCTCCACCCCTGTTCTCTCCCCAAATACCCCCCCCCCCCCAGTGGTCTCCAGCTCTCCCCATCACCCATCCCTGTGCTCTCCACTCCCCCCCAGTGCTCCCCACCCATCGCTCTCCAGCCCCCAAATTTGCTCTCCACTCCTGTTCTTTTCGGCTCCCCCTCCAGTGCGCTCAAGCTTCCCCCCAGCACTCTCCGCTCCCCACCCCTGTACTTTGCCCACAGCCATGTGCTCTCCAACCCCACCAGTGCACTCCACTCCCCCTGCATTTTTCCCCCACCCATGTGCTCTCCGCCCCTGTTCTTTCTGTCCCCCAGTGCTCTCAGCCTCCCATGCTCTCTAACCCTGTTCTTTTTGGCTCCCCCCCAGCAGTCTCCACTACACTCCCCTGTGAAATCCACTCCCCCTGCTCTTTTCCCCCACCCATGTGCTCTCCAACCCTGCCAGTGCTCTCTGCGCCCCCATTTCTCCAGCTCCCACCCAGTGCTATCCACTTCCCCAATACCAGAGGACAGGCTGACTGGGGCCGGAAAATGAGGACGGCTGATGGTGCAGGTGGCCAGGGACAACTCCATCTCACAGCAAACAGATCCTCTGGAAGAAACTCCGCCCCCATCCAAAACTAGAACAGACCCGTCTGCTGATGGCCATTATTGATATCCTGCTGGCATGGAAGGTACCATACCGAGCATCAACACACCTTCCTACAGACAGACTGCAGACTGGGAAATGGGGCACAGGAGGGGCTGCAATGATGGGCACTGGTGAGGCTGCATTGAGCTCTTGTATAAGGTCTGCAGTCTCTAACCATCACCTGTATCATGTCTGCAGTCTTTGAGGGAGTCTGGAGAGGAGACGATAGTAGGAGCACCGCCGGGATGGGGGTCATGGAAGAAGTCAGATGTGTGGACTGTGGTGAGGTGACTATACTGTAGCACTACCCCCGGAGGAGCTGCTGGCTTTTTGGGTGGCACATTTCCCTTATGGCACCTCCGAATTCCTAGGGATGCATGATGCGTATTGCATATAGTAGAAGTAAAGGAATGTCCACGACAGGTGCTCTTTGCTGTGCTCTTTATTACCCAGCCGGGTAAAAACAAACTTGTGGTGAGGAAAGTAAAGTTGAAGGAGAAAGGAGAATAGCAGATTCAGGCATCATAATAGGAAACAGTCCTGCTCCCAAGCGCAACACTTCTCTGCGCCACTCCCGCCGGAGTGGGTTTAGTGTACCCGGACAGGCCTCTCTCACTGACCTGGCAGCCGGAGTATCACTCGGACAATTGTAGGACAAAGTCTCTGCCACAGACCCTCCTTGGTGAACTTGAACTTGAGGAAATAGTCTGCCACAAACGCCCCTCAGTGAGCCCCAGAAAGACACCTCTGCCACAGGCCCTCTCTGGATTGAATTCTTGTAGATATCCCTCCTTGGATAAGTTACGCCTGGATCTCCTTCAACTTGTCGCCCAGGTGCCGACTGACAGGTGATCAATCCCTCAGTGTGCAGCTACCTTGATCCCCGGTGGTTTGGCCATGCCATTTTGGACCGCCAGCCTCTCAATGGCTCTCCTCAGACTGACTCCCCACTGAACAGCAGTACAGCTTGGGATCTTCAGAAGTGGGAACCCAGTCACTCACTGGGTCCCAGTTGCTGCTCAGATGCTCCGGGCCAGCATGGTCCCGGAACCAGGAACACCGCGTGGCACGCACGGCCAGGTAGGCCATATCACCGGGGCGCCGTGATGTGGTCACCCTAAAAAGGTGGGTGCCACACTGGACGAAGAAAAACCCAGAACCCATGGAGTCTGCCTCATAAATACCCCTCCCCAGCATGCACAGTGAGGACAAATCCTTGCGATTGGCTGCTGGGAAAGAGCACCCAAACCTTGACTCCACTGCTGCCACCTGCAGCACCGGGGCTGGAAGAACACCCCAGTACAACAGAATAAGCCCACAGCACAGCCAATCTGAAACAGAGACCCTGTTTTGCACTTAATCTGGATCAGAGTTTAACTACACTCTGAGCTAGCCTTAAATTTAACTAGCACCAGTACCATAAAGTACACAGGCGCTACAATAGGATAAAACCAGAGCCACTGAGCTGGAGCCGACTAACTGAGCCCTGCACGGTGCACCCGAGAGGTCAGTGACAGCACCACTGGGCCAGTCTTTTACTGATGTAAGAGGGGAGTGAATACGATAATGTAAGGCGGCACTGATATAAAGGTTTCCCCCTTATATCAGTAACCCACCCCACTTACCTCTTAGTGTATTCTGAGTACCTGGGGTCCCCCTTGATGATCAACCACTTTTAACTGGAATTTGCTTTTTTATATATAGATATATATATCTCTGAGGAAATTAAAGATTAATTCCTCGATTAATCTTACATTTTTTTTTGATTGATCAAAATTCTTGACGTCACCGGACAGCCTGGGCAGTGAGACTTACCCTGCTGGATGCGAGCAAACTGCACCCATTGGATTGAGGTACCTTTGCATCTGTGGAGCAGGAGGATGCATCAGGCTCCATCAGGGGAAGGGAGCAAAAATAACCATTGTTTTCCTGTCCTAAGCAGTTTTGTGCAGACAATTCTTTGTGTATCGGCAACATCTGTTCCGTGCGAAAGACTGTTCAGTTCTTCAGGGTATATTGTCAATAAAATGCGATCATGTCTGCTTCCAGAAAATGTAAACACTCTGGTATGTCTGTGTGACTGGCTAAAGTGATGCCTACAATAAAGTGACTAACAGTCAATATACTAGATACTGTACGCTTTAAATTAAAGTTACACTAACTTTCTACGTTTTTCTTAAAGTTTAATAAGAAAAAATTACTTATGTCAGTGCTACAGTTTAAATTTAAAACGTATTTGTGTGAACTGTGAAGTTAAGTCATGGATTGTGTTAACCAACTAGTGTCGGGTGATTGTATATAGTGTATACCACATTTACCACTGACTAGTGCAGAGTTGCAATGCAAGGAGATCAGCTAAAAGTAGTTGGATCTGTATGTGCGTTATAATTAAATCGAAATTAGTCGATTAATCGATTAAAAAAAATAACGATTAATCGAACACGAAAATTTTAATCAGTAACAGCCCTAATATATATATATCCCTATGTGATTTCATATCTGTCTTATCTATATATAATACACTCTTCAAATGTGCTTTAAAATGTATAGTTTTTCCCTTTCATGAACAAGAAAATAATGACGTTATGCTGTTGCGCTGGTATAATAATGCTATGGGGCTGGTATATTTTTTCCAGGGCTGGATTTTATACCGAGTCTGGCCCTGGCAAGCACTGAGGCAATGCCACAGCTCTGGACCTGGAAAGTGCTCAGCGACTAACTTTTACTAGTACAGAATGTCTGAAAAGTGACACGAGCGGATCCTGATGCCAAAGGTCACATTCCAAGCTAGCTACAGATGTCCAGCCCAGAAGGGCCTGGGTATGTCCAGTCGGGCCTCCATATAATGACCAGTTTAAGCAGAAAAAAGCAAGCAAAACTTTGTACTTCAACTCTGCTGAGGAAAGTCTGACAAGCATCCGTTTAAGACCGTAACAAAAAAATTAAGAGGGGTTATCCCGGGGCTAACAAGCATTTTTGTTTGCCAAGTGTTCAGTTCATCTGTAGGTGGCAGTACAAGCCAACAGTATCTTTCAATAGACAAAAAAAAAAAAAATACATTTACAAAATACTGCAAAGATCAAAGCTGGGCTGGAAATCTCAGGAAACTCCCACCAATTTGATGGAATGGGTATGTAAAAGCACAGGAGGATATTGTTTCTGGAGTGTGTAAGGTCCAACAATCAGATTTCCCATCAATCAAGCTACAGTAAACTTGTTAGCAGGGCGTTGCTTGCATGATCCTGAAAACAAAACAGGGAATCAGTCTTACTGATCTAAGCTGTTGCTTTAGATCAGACATGGGCAAACTACGGCCCGCGGGCCGTATACGGCCGGCGGACCTTTTAATCCGGCCCCCCCCGCCGCTGCCACGTTAATCACCGCGGCAGGGAACATTACAGACAGCGTTCGTTTGAACAGCTGTTTTCCCCGCCGCGCATAGACACTCCCCCTTGGACGGATCTGTCCAATCGCGAGCAAGGGGGAGTGTCTATGCGACTCCCCCTTGCTCGCGATTGGACAGATCCGTCCAAGGGGGAGTGTCTATGCGCAGCGGGGAAAACAGCTGTTCAAACGAACGCTGTCTGTAATGTTCCCTGCCGCGGTGATAACAGTAGGCAGGGGCGGGAGGGGTCACTGTGCCCATCACATGCAGCCACTTGTGCCAACACATGCAGCCACTTGTGCCAACACATGCAGCCACTTGTGCCAACACATGCAGCCACTTGTGCCAACACACGCAGCCACTGTGCCACCATAAATTGTCGCCACTGTGCCAATCACACGCAGCCACTGTGCCAATCACACGCAGCCACTGTGCCAATCACACGCAGCCACTGTGCCAATCACACGCAGCCACTGAGCCAATAACACGCAGCCACTCTGCCCAAACGCAGCCACTGTGCCCATCAAACGCAGCTACTGTGCCATCACATGCAGCCACTGTGCCAACACATGCAGTCACTGTGCCATCAATTGTTGCCACTGTGCCCATCACACGCAGCCACTGTGCCATCAATTGTCGCCACTGTGCCCATCAAACGCAACCACTGTGCCATCACACGCAGCCACTGTGCCATCACACGCAGCCACTGTGCCATCACACGCAGCCACTGTGCCATCACACGCAGCCACTGTTTAATCAATTGTTATTGATTAAACAGTGGCTGCCTGTCCCCAGCCTCTGTCCCCCTCCTGTATCATGTCCCCAGCGTCTGTTCCCCTCCTGTGTCATGTCCCCAGCGTCTGTCCCCCTCCTGTGTCATGTCCCCAGCGTCTGTCCCCCTCCTGCGTCATGTCCCCAGCGTCTGTCCCCCTCCTGTGCCATGTCCCCAGCGTCTGTCCCCCTCCTGTGCCATGTCCCCAGCGTCTGTCCCCCTCCTGTGCCATGTCCCCAGCGTCTGTCCCCCTCCTGTGCCATGTCCCCAGCGTCTGTCCCCCTCCTGTGCCATGTCCCCAGCGTCTGTCCCCCTCCTGTGCCATGTCCCCAGCCTTTTTCCCCCTCCTGTGCCATGTCCCCAGCCTCTGTCCCCCTCCTGTGCCATGTCCCCAGCCTCTGTCCCCCTCCTGTGTCATGTCCCCCAGCCTCTGTCCCCCTCCTGTGTCATGTCCCCAGCCTCTGTCCCCCTCCTGTGTCATGTCCCCAGCCTCTGTCCCCCTCCTGTGTCATGTCCCCAGCCTCTGTCCGCCTCCTGTGTCATGTCCCCAGCCTCTGTCCCCCTCCTGTGTCATGTCCCCAGCCTCTGTCCCCCTCCTGTGTCATGTCCCCAGCCTCTGTCCCCCTCCTGTGTCATGTCCCCAGCCTCTGTCCCCCTCCTGTGTCATGTCCCCAGCCTCTGTCCCCCTCCTGTGCCATGTCTATAACAAGTACTTGTACCAGTTGTCCAACAATGATATTTACTGCTTTTTATAAAGAAATACAATTGATTTTATGCAGTATTGAGTTTAGCCTTTTGGCCCGGCCCTCCAAAATATTTTTAGTTTCTTATGTGGCCCCATCGAAAAAATAATTGCCCACCCCTGCTTTAGATTAATGCTGATGCAGCCCACAATGAAATTGGGTTTGACACCCTTGCTTCAGAGGTAGACTAAGGCTGCTTTCACGCTGGAAACGCCGGTCGTACGAGCTAAAGCGACGCTCGCTTTGGCGATGATTTAGCGCCGTTTAAGCTGTACTTTTGCGCCACTTTTTGGTCGCTAGCGGGGTGCTTTTAACCCCAACTCCCAAGTTGCGGTGCTTCCAAAGCATTGCCCATTCATTGCAATGGGCAGAGGCATTTTGGGAGCGCTGTATATAGAGCTCCCAACCCACCCCAAAGATGCTGCTTGCTCCAAACTTCCTGCATGCGAGCCGCACCGGTGTGATAGCACCCATTGCAGAGAATGGGAGGCAGTTGTCAGGCGCTAAAATACCCAAAAACTGCCTCAGGGTGAGAGGGTTTTTTTGACTGACTTTGTCCAGGCAAGGAAGAGGTTTTTTTGTTGCTTTAGAGAAGGGCATAAGGATAGTAGAACTATGTCCTCAGAGGTGGAAGACTGATACCACCCAAGGAAGAAAGGACTGTCTTGTCATTGTAAAGGATTGAATAACGGCTACTTTCAAGAGAGCCACCAACTATCACATGTGACAGATGTGGCAGCATCCAAAACGGACAAGCCCAAAACTTGACCTTTCAGAATGCATAAGGCTAAAATTCTGGTCAAGTAATCTCTAGGGCTGAAATACCCATGTTCACATCAGGCAATAAAGGATTTCTAGGTATAATAGATATTTCTGGAAGTGTTTTTTCTTGCTTTCAGCAAAGTATTAACAGACTGAGAGGCCCCTCTATGTCACAAGACCTTGGCTTCAACAGCCATGCGGTAAAGCAAGAAACTGAGAAGCAGGATGGAATAGAGGGCCCCGAATCACATTTGGCTGCTAGAAGTCTGAGTAGGTTTGTGTACCAGGTTCTTCTGGGCTAGTTTAATGTAATGAGAATCAGTCTTTCCCTCTTGCTCTATCTTTTTTGAGTAGACAAGCCAGAATTCACACACTAGGAAAAATATATATTAGCCTGAACTGAGATCAGGTAATTAAGACATCCAAAGTCAGCACTAGAGAATCCTTGGTCCTGGCCACAAATTTCAGTGGTTTGTTCCTGAATCTGGAGAACAGAAAGCCTACGTTTCTGACAAATCAGATTGAAGATGTCTTGATCCAGGCAGTGGCAGCTGAGGTAGTTGGCTTTCCAGCTGTCCACTCCTGGGCTGTGGAATGCAGAGATCACTGGACAGTGAATTACTACTAATGCTCTGGATTTCGAGGGACTGGTACAGACTTTCCAGTGATGAGGAAAGAAAAACATCCCTATTGTTAAGGCTGAGTTGAAGATCCAAGTTAGGGAATTCCTTGTTTGGCTGCATTGTACCATGGGTAGATCAAAAGAGGGAGCATGCTTGCTCCAGGGTGAAAAGATGTACATGGAGAATCTCATTGTGTGATAGCTCTTAGAGCTCATGCTCAGGAGTTGAGGTCAGAGTGAGGGAAATTTCTTCTCTGCAAAAGACCCTTGATTGGAATATTTCCAGGACCAGACCCAAATATCCTAGGCAAAGAGAAGGCTGGAGAGCAGACATCTGAAAATTGATCACCCAGTCAAAAGCCTGGAGCATCTGACTTGCCTTGTGGACATTTGCAGACAGCTGGAAAGGTGATGAGTCTTTTAGAAGGTGGTCTAGATCAGTGGTCATCAACCCTGTCCTGCAGGGCCCACTAACAGGCCAGGTTTGCAAGATAACTGAAATACATCACAGCTGATATCATTTGCTCCTCAGTGACTGCAGTATTTTAGACTGCATCTCCCCAAGGTAATACATAAAACCTGGCCCGTTAGTGGGCCCTGCAGGACAGGGTTGATGACCACTGGTCTAGATAACCTGTAACCTGACCCTTAAGGGCAAGACTACTGTGCTAGGATCCTTTTGAATACCCTGGATTCACTGGAAGTGACTGTCTGCCACTGCAGGGCATGGAAAGCATTGATGACATGGATAAATGGGAATATGCAGATAGGCATCTTGTCTGTCTACAGACTCAAGGTATTCCTCTTGTCCCAGAAAGGCAATCAAATAATTTGGAATTTGAGTGTATTTTAAAAAAGGAGAAGTTCACCTTTTAATAAATAAAACAAATAAATGCCCATGCATGAATTTTGACCATAGCTAAGCCTATTATGGAAAGAGGTTTGGGACTTTGCATGAAGCATACAGCTGGGGGGGGTTGACCATGATGCAAATTGTGTATGACCAGTTCGCTATATAACCGATTACTACATTTCAATACAATGCACATAACGAGTATAATAGAATAAAAATGTATTCCATATATAATGAATGTGTACAACTAAAACATAACATGGCATAATAATCCATAATAATATCAGACACACCACATATATAAGGCATGATTGTTACAACATATTGCAATAAAACCAAATAAAATTGATGGAATGATGCCAACTGTAAACATAATGGCATCAACATAGCGCGACTCATTAGGAGCAGATGTTTGATATACATCTATAATTAATAAGTTGTACACATTAATAAAATCGGTCTCAATGTAACAGGGCAGGGGAAGGGGAGGAAAAACAAAAGTATGGAAAATATCCACCCATACTTACAATATAGCTACGAGTCTGAAATGGAGCGATGAGAGCCGCAGGCCGGCCAAACAACTGGACGGTGTGTGTTGGTCTAGAAGTTTCAGGTAGTTCTATGGTAGAATTTCTTTCCTTGGGTGTGTGGTTTCTATTTCACATGTAGCCCCATGGGTTGGGGTACATTAAGTCACCTCTTATACTTCCTTTTACTCTACACTTAGATATGGCATTTTCCCCCCATACAATCACATGTTCACTCACTACCTTTCTGTGATCGCATTGGCCCACACTCTTTCAGACTCATAGCTATATTGTAAGTATGGGTGGATATTTTCCATACTTTTGTTTTTACTCCCCCTTCCCTCTTACAATAAGACCTTTTATTAATGTGTACAACTTAATTATAGATATATATCAAGCATCTGCTCCTGATGAGTGGAGGTCATCCAGGAAATACATCAAGCTACGTTGATGCCATTATGTTTACAGTCAGGATCATTCCATCAATTTTATTGCAATATGTTGTAACAATCATGCACTTTTATATCTGTATTGTGTGATACATGGGTTATGTGTCTGACATTATTATGCCATCTTATTAGGTTTTGTTTGTTCACATCATATATGGAATGCATTTTTATTCTATTATACTCTTTATGTGCATTGTATTGAAATTTAGTAATTACAGTGATATAATGAACTGGTCAGACACACATTTGCATCATGGCCCCCGCCCCCCAGCTGTATGCTTCATACAAAGTCCCAAACCTCTCTTTAATAATATGTTAAACAGGGATGGAGGCACTGTACCTACAGGTCCTATGCCTCATATAAAAAGTCCTAATTCCGCCTAGAAGGCTTATCAAAGGGTACTGTAAATCTAAACATGCACCGTTTGGAAAATATTTACTGTACATGCAGCCAGTGACATTACCGTGCCTTTCCTTTAGAGTCCTGCAAGTCATGTGCAGTCAACAGCAGCTCCTATACATATGCGCGGAAGTGACGGCATCGCGACTTGGACCACTCACACAGCCGGGGGTTCACAAACCCGGTAGGAAGACCAGGTGAAGATAGAAGCGCCTTCAGTGGTGACAGTGCACCACTGAAAGGCTTCGTTTTCAGGCAAGTTTTACCCAACGTACTAGTATGCTATGCATACTAGCATATTATGACATTGCCTTTCAGGTTTAAAAAAACAAAAATAAAAAACAACCACTATCGCTTTAAGCCCAGAATAGGAAAAATATCTTAGTTGGGCTTTGGTACCATGAACCTGTCTTGTACTAGCATAACTACTCAATATGACAAGAGAGGGCATTGTGCAAATCTTACTGTCCTTTGACAGTTTTTGGTTAAATTTGAGGTTATAAAGCGGTGAGGGGGTAGAGCTTTGAACTTGTGTTTTGAAACCACCGATTGAACCCACAGGTCTGGCAAACTATAAGAG
Source organism: Rana temporaria (assembly GCF_905171775.1). Lineage (NCBI taxonomy): Eukaryota > Metazoa > Chordata > Amphibia > Anura > Ranidae > Rana > Rana temporaria. The sequence continues at coordinate 61,220,383 of NC_053500.1, read as the reverse complement.
CCACCCCAAGTCTTGCGCCAAAGTCTGCGCCGAATGTAAGGGCTGAATTTATGTTTTGAATCTGAAGTCTGGGTAGAGCTGTTAGGTGCTCTGTGGTTTGAGAATGGGGATGGAAGGGTGTTATGGAATATGCCACAGTCAAAGTAGAACCTCTCTTTCTGTAAAATATTTGATGAATTGGTCAAGTGCCTCCCCACAAAAAAAAAAAAAAAGCACTTTCCTCAGGCAACTTCAGCTATCCAATCTTTGACACTAGACTTGGCATATGTTAATGGAATTAAAGCCATTCTGGAAATTTGTGACCTCATATGGTCTAGGGAAGGCGTCTCAAATTGGCAGCCCTCCAGCTTTTGCAAAACTACAAGTCCCATTAATAATTGCAAGGCTGACCGTTACAAGCATTAAGCCCACAGGCAAAGGCATGATGGGACTTGTAGTTTCGCAACAGCTGGAGGGCCACAAGTTTTAGACCCCTGTGAGGGCATCCACACAAGAGAGCAGACAGTAACTGCTGTAATTGCTCTGTTAAAGCATGGTCCTGGAATATAGGATCATGTTTAGGGTTGCACAGATACCTTTTTTTTTATTTTTTATCGTTGAGTACAAGTACTGATACTTTTGGTCAAGTACTCGCCGATACCAAGTACCGATACTTTGCGGTGCAATTTGCATCCATACAATAAATGGGTGCAAATCGCACTGCATAGCATCACGTTCGATTCCTGTCCAATTCGCATGTGATTTCCCCACCACTCATGCGTGAATTCAGGTTTGTCAAAGTATTGTTAGCCTGAGTTCACACAGAAGTAGGGCGGGAAAGCAAATGTGATTTGAACAGGAATCGCATGCAATTTTTGCAGTGCGATTTACGCCCATTCATTTTGTAGGGACGCAAAATCGCACCGCAGAGTATTGGTTTTGGAGCATTTTCACGAGTACTATTAAAAAAAAATTGGTATCAGCACATCCCTAATCATGTTGCTTGTTTACTGCCCTAGTCCAGTTTGCCATACTGAAATTGCAGCGAGAGCTAGTCGCAGGGCTGGGCCTGCAAGAGTAAACATAACTTTTAGGAGCATCTCAAAGTTTCCATCTGCAGAACCGGTCAATGAAGGAACATCTTCAATTATTCAATTTTTTTTAAGACCGAGATGGTAAGAGCAAGTAAACGACCAGACCACTTTTAAGTGAACTCCTTTTCCACTGGAAAGGATTCAAAGATTTATTTTTGGGAGAAGTAAATCTCTTCCTGGAGTAAATCAATCGTCATATACTGGAGATTGTATTTGTTCATGAACAGTAAACGTTTTTTCAGGTCTCTTTGTACCCAAAGGATCATGGCGAGACAAAAGGAGAATCAATTTTTACAATGCCGTGGCTTTTGTGCACAGCTGCCACAAGCTTATCCACATTAGCAAGCATGGTTGTGTGAAGCTTCTGCTTCAAATGTAAAAAAGTGTGGGAGTGAAAAATCGTCCGCAGCTTCTTCTAACACTGCTTCTATATTCTCATTTCCTTCTGTGTCTGTCTTGTCTAGGCCAGGCATATTGTAATCTGACTCAGGTAGAGGACAGAAGTGATGGGGAAGGGGGATTGGCATTTTGCAGCCCTGGAAAAAGGTGGCTGTATTAAAGCCATTAGATATTGTCCGAGGAATTGTGACAGATACAGAAAATTCTGCTGCATGTTGAGTGCCAGAGAGCGCTAAAACCAGTGTTAAATCTGTTCCTGCTCTGGTGAAAGGGAAGCATAACTCTTGAGGTCAAGTATTGTGTGGGCTTCTAGCCAGGGTCTATAAATATTTTACTTATGTTCTGTATTTTATGATCAAGATAATACTTAATTCAAATGTCATACACATATTGTATATACAGGCTACTTACGTTCTTGAACCTTCCAGAGTACTCTGGATCTCTTTGAGAGTCTCTGCAAAGAGAACAAAGTCAGTGCATACACTTCTACAACTACCTGGCATGCATGATCTACAGTTATTTCAATGCTGGGTGTGAGAGACAAGCTTCTCAGCAACAAGCTCACTCCTAGACCGCCCAAGACACATCGGTGTATATGAAATCGTAAGTCTACACTAACAAATGCAAAACTGCATTGTCAGTTCAGTGAAACCACCCCCAATGCAAATTCATCAAATTATGATTCTAGTGTCAAAATGTTGATACCTAGAACGGTTTCCATGGAGCAAGCAATTCGTTTTGCTAGACTTTAAGGAGCAGTAACGGCCACAAGAAGTCTTTCCACAACAGTTTAAGGCTACATGGAGCACAGCTATGACCATCTGATATTTAGCAGCTTTAGACACCCAGGAATAATGGGGCCCTGGGACACCTACAGTTCTGTCATGAGGCATATGGAAGATACTTACTCTCATCATTCAGCAATGCATGTTCCATCAGTGGTCCTTTGGCCCTGTGTGCTGACAAGCATGAAAAGTTATTTACTATCCAAGCTTAACAGTAGCTGGCACAAAAAAAAACAAAAAACTGTGCGTTTGAATGACAAATGCAATTAATTTTGTCTAATGTATGTAGATCGTATTATCTGCTACATTACATAGCTTTTAGCAGACATTACATGGTTAGAGATGCATTTCTTTCATCAAACAATGTGAGAGGCCAAGACTGACTAGGATTTATCGCATATTTTATGCTTTTTCTTACCCTCTGAAGACACTGCTTGGAAGCTATAAATGCTGCTTATGTTTATTTAACCACTTGCCGACCAGGCTTTTTCTGGCACTTTGTTTACAGGTTTAAATCCGTATTTTTTTGCTGGAAACCTACTTATAACCCCCTAAACATACTTTTTTTTAGCCGAGACCCTGAGAATTAAAAATGCCATCTTGGCAATTTTTTATTCTGTCACACGGTATTTGCGCAGCGGTTTTGCAAACGCAATTTTTTGGGGAAAAATACACTTTAAGTAAACCACTGAAAGACTAGCCGCTGCAATTGTATTCTATTACGTGAATAGCGGTCATTGTATGTCACTTCGTGTAATAGATATGGCCCCAGAGCCCGTACGCGTGGCCGGCAGGCACGATGTCCCATCGTCCACCCGCTATCGCTCCACACAGAGGCAGAACGGGAATCTGCCAGTGTCAACACAGCGGATCTCCATTCTGACAGGGGAGCTGAGAGTTCTCGTCTGTTCCTAGCGATTAGGAACAGCAATCTCTCTCCTCAGCCCAGCCCCCATACACTTAGAAACACCTCTTGGGAACACAAGTAACCCTTTGATCGCCCCTTAGTGTTAACCTCTTCCCTGCCACTAAAATGTATACAGTAATTAGTGCATTTTTATAGCACTGATCGCTGTATAAAAAAAAAAAAAAAAAAACACTGGTCCCAAAAGAAAGTGTCCAATCTGTATGCCGCAATATCTCAGTCCCGCTGAAAAGAAAAAAAATGCTATAAAATCTCCTATTTTGTAGACACTACAACTTTTGCGCAAACCAATATATGCGTATTGCGATATTTTTTACCAAAAATATGTAGAACACATATTGGCCTAAACTGAGGAAAAAATCCTTTTCTCTGAAGTCCATGGACGGACTTGATATTTGGGTTATGTTCCGTCTATTAGGAGAGGACTAGGCAGACATGTTCGATATATAAAAACATGTAATTATATCAAAGCTGAACAGCCCCGCCCAGGGGGGCGGTCCCTCTGGTCATAACCCCTCACCCTGCACTCAGCAGCTCAGTTCGTTCAAAAGCAGTACAAACTTAAAGCGGAGGTTCACCCTATTAGGTCACTTTGTTGACTTTAATAGTCCCCCCGGTGTACCTGACGATTTGGCCGTTCCTAAAAAATATAAAAATCTACATACCCCCTTTGCAGCATCTCGAGCAGGCACATCCGGGTTGCAGGGCTTCGGGAATGGGCGTGTCGGTTAGCTCCACAAAGGATTTTGGGAGCTAACACGTGTGTCTCTGGACGGTGACGAGACACAGCAGCCAGAGGAGCAATCTCGCGATATCTCGGCCGTTGTCCTAGCAACTCTGCAGTGTTGACGGCGCGCCTCGCCGTCACACTGCGCATGCGCGGGATAGAGCGGTGAATGCTGGGACAGCATTCACCGCATCCCGGAAGATACTGCAGGAGGGCTTCAGAGTGCCCTGACTAAAGATGGCAATGTCCATCGCAATATTTTATAAAATATCTTTCGGAGGGATATCGCCATGCCTGCGGCTATGAGGATTAGACTGGTGAGTACTAATTTCTTTGTACCACCAGCGTTTCAAAATGCTATTTAAAAAAACCCGTTTTGCCACGGAACTCCCGCTTTAAGAGGAGTGGGTGCCGTGTCTGTCCATGGACTTCAGAGAAAAGGATTTTAAGTCGAGTACAAAAATCCTATTTTCTCTACTCCATGGACAGACACAGCTTCCTTATATTCTTGACATTTGGGACGTCCCCAAGCAGTGTCATAAAACGGGGGTGGGAACAGCAATCAAAAGTCACCCCAAACAAACAAAGCTCCTCAACAGAGGAGTTGCAACCTTAAACAGCCGCCTGTAAAACCTTGCGGCCGAAGCAAGCATCCGCAGATGCATGCACGTCAACCTTGTACCCTGATGAAACCACTTCGCAAGGCCACTTGTTGGAAAGCAGGGAGGTCCATTGAGCTGCAAATTCCCGAAGGCGACCCCCCACCCGAGAGTCAGGTGGGGGCACACCTTCATGCTATCGCAGATTTGTTTACAGGCTTGTTTGGCTTGCGAACCCATGGACGCTTTTGTCCCTCAGCTGGCCCTTTGTCAGCCTGGGGACACTTACCCGAGGGTCCGGACTGATGAAAAAAAATAGGATTTTTGTACTCCCCGTAAAATTCATTTCTCTGAGTTCATGTACGGACACAGCATCAATTGATATTAGGGTATTACATCCTTCCTTCCAGGAGAGACTAGGCAGAAAAAACAGCACTTAAAGTGTTAAAACACTTTTCAATACAGCTCCTCCCAGGGGGCGTGGTTCCCCCGGGTATAACCCACTCTCTGACTCAGCAGCTCCAGTTTGTAACAAGCAGTACAAACAAAAAAGGAGGGGTGGGTGCTGTGTCCGTCCATGAACTCAGAGAAATGGATTTTACGGTGAGTACAAAAATCCTATTTTCTCTTCCGTTCATGGACGGACACAGCAGCAATTGACCTTGGGGACGTCCCCAAGCAGTGTCAAAAAATTCGAGGGGTGGGGAAAAAAAAGAGATTTTTAATACAGCTTACCTGTAAAATCTTTTTCTTGGAGTACATCACGGGACACAGAGCGGCATTCATTACTATATGGGTTATATGGAGTACCTTCAGGTGTAGACACTGGCAATCTCAAACAGGAAATGCCCCTCCCTATATAACCCCCTCCCATAGGAGGAGTACCTCAGTTTTGTAGCAAGCAGTATGCCTCCCAAAATGGTCCTCAAAAAAGAGGGGTGGGAGCTCTGTGTCCCGTGATGTACTCCAAGAAAAAGATTTTACAGGTAAGCTGTATTAAAAATCTCTTTTTCTTTATCGTACATCACGGGACACAGAGCGGCATTCATTACTATATGGGATGTCCCAAAGCAATGCTTACAATGAGGGGAGGGAGAACATCTCCAAGACAAAAGGATTTAATTTAGAGATATACTCAAATCATAATAAATCCAACTTAGTTGAGAAAAATAATTTTAAATTTTAAATTTAACTCAAAAAAGAGGAGCCCCCGGAATCCGAGGGTCTCAAACTGCAGCCTGCAGCACTGCCTGCCCGAAGGCAGTATCAGTATTCCTTCTTACGTCCAACTTGTAGAATTTTGTAAACGTGTGGACAGAAGACCAGGTTGCCGCCTTGCAAACTTGAGCCATAGAGATCTGGTGGTGTGCTGCCCAGGAGGCGCCCATGGCTCTAGTAGAATGAGCCTTTAATGATACTGGAGGAGGCAACCCTTTCAAGCCGTAGGCCTGAGTGATTAATTGCTTAATCCACCTAGAAATGGTGGACTTTGCAGCTGCCTGCCCCTTCTTGGGCCCATCCGGTAGAATGAACAGCACATCTGTTTTCCGGATCTTCTTTGTAGCTTTAAGATAGGCCTTCATGGCCCTGACAATATCCAAGGTATGCAGCAACCCTTCCTTTCTGGAAGTAGGTTTAGGGAAGAAGGATGGTAATACCAAATCCTGGTTCAAATGAAAACTGGATATGACCTTCGGTAGGAAGGAAGGATGAGGGCGGAGAACGACCCTGTCCTTATGAAAAACAAGATATGGTTCCTTACAGGATAAGGCCGCTAGCTCCGAAACTCTTCTTGCGGAAACTATGGCAACCAAAAATACTAACTTCCTTGTCAGTAGAACCAAAGGAATTTCAGCCAACGGCTCAAACGGTTGTTTCTGTAAACTTGACAGAACAAGATTTAAATCCCACGGACAAAGCGGGGATTTAACTGGAGGTCTAATACGTAAGACCCCTTGAAGGAAGGTCTTAACCAGCGAGTGGGTGGCCAGCGGCCGCTGAAACCACACTGACAGAGCAGAAATCTGTCCTTTGATTGTGCTTAATGCCAATCCTTTATCCACTCCTAGCTGGAGAAAACTTAATACTCTATCGATGGTAAATTTGCGAGAAAGCCATCGCTTGGACTCACACCAGCCTACATAGGCCTTCCAGACCCTGTAATAAATCACCCTAGAGACCGGTTTCCTGGCTCTGATTAGGGTAGAGACTACTTTCTGAGACAGACCTCTACCCCTGAGAATCAGGGATTCAGCTTCCAGGCCGTCAAATTTAGATGCCGTAAGGCAGGGTGGAGGATCGGACCTTGCGATAGCAGGTCTGGCCGTAGAGGAAGAGTCCAAGGGTCTCCCACTACCATCTTTAGGATGAGTGAGTACCATGCCCTTCTGGGCCATGCTGGAGCTACCAGGATGACTGGTATGTGTTCCACCCGGATCCTGCGCAGCAGGCGGGGTAGTAACTGGAGCGGGGGAAACGCATAAAGAAGTTTGAACTGATGCCAAGGGCAAACCAACGCATCGGTTCCGCAGGCCATCGGATCCCTTGAGCGGGATATGAACCTGTCTAGTTTCTTGTTGAGTCTCGATGCCATGATATCCACGTCCGGCACTCCCCATCTTTGGCAGAGTGCTTGAAAGACTTGTGGATGCAGAGACCATTCCCCCGGCCATAGAGTCTGGCGGCTTAAGAAGTCCGCCTGAAAGTTGTCCACTCCTGGAATGAATATTGCCGATATGCAGGGCACATGCGCCTCTGCCCATAGGAGAATCAAGCTCACCTCTCTCTGAGCGGCTTGACTCCTGGTTCCCCCTTGGTGATTTATGTATGCCACGGCATTGTCTGATTGAATTCTCACCGGGAACCCCTGCAATTTTGACGTCCAAGCCCTGAGGGCTAGTCGAGCAGCTCTGAGCTCCAAGATGTTGATGGGCAACTGCTTCTCTGGCTTTGCCCAAGTACCTTGGCGAGTGCAACCATCCAAAATTGCTCCCCAGCCCGTCAGGCTGGCATCTGTGGTCACTATCTTCCAAGCCACTGGGCTGAAAGACTTCCCCTTCAGTAGATTCTGAGGGTCTAACCACCAACACAGACTTTGTCGGACTCTTGATAAGAGCGGCAACGGGATATCCAAGGCCTGTGGCCTTCTGCTCCATGCTGACAGGATGGCTGCCTGTAGGATGCGAGTGCTTAGAACCAGTAGGATTAATTCCTTGATGGCTTTTACCTTCCTCAGAGGTAGGAACACTCCTTGTTGTTCTGTGTCTAATCTCATGCCGAGATATTCCAACTGCCTTGTGGGCTGGAAAGCTGACTTTTCTCGATTTAGGACCCAGCCGAACCTCTCGAGGTATTGGACCGTGAGGGCCACTGCTCGCTCCAAGCCGGGAGACGAGTGGTCTATGACTAGGAGGTCGTCCAGGTATGCTAGGATCGTGACCCCTTGGATCCTTAGCTTGGCTAGGATCGGAGCTAGGACCTTCGTGAACACCCGGGGGGCCGTAGCCAACCCGAAGGGAAGCGCCACGAATTGGAAGTGACGCGAAGCCACCATGAAGCGTAGATATCTTTGATGTGGCTGATAAATTGGAACATGAAGGTAGGCATCCTTTATGTCTATGGACGCCATGAAGTCGTCCTTCTGGAGTGTGGCAGCTGCTGACCGCACGGATTCCATCCGAAATGAGCGGATCTTTAGATATGCATTTACCATCTTTAGGTCCAAAATTGGCCTGACATCTCCATTGGATTTTGGGATGATGAATAGGTTGGAGTAGAAACCCAGCCCCTGTTCCAGGACTGGTACCTCTACTATTACTTCCTGGGAAAGTAGATGATCTAATGCCGATCTTAATGCGGCTCCCTTTTCCGGATCGTTTGGAATCCTCGACTTCTGGAAATGAGGAGGAGGAAACCTTAGGAAATCTAATTTGTAGCCTGTGGCCACGGAAGACCGTACCCACTCGTCGGGAATGCTGGCTTCCCAAATCTCTGAAAAGAGTCGCAGCCTTCCCCCCACCTTTGTGGGTGGGGGCGCCCCTTCATAAGGTTGGCTTGGGGGCTGGTTTTGCTGGTTTGCGAAACCACTGCCTTTTGCCTCTAACAGCCTGTCCTTGTGATTTGCTGTTGAAGCCGAAGTTTGCTTTTGCAGGAGGCCGTCGATACTGCTTGGCATTAGAGGGCCCCTGCCCAGGGGAATACTGTCGTTTAAACGCAGGCCCCTGAACCTTCTTCTTAGTTGGCAAGAGAGTACTCTTGCCGTTTGAAATGGTCTGAATGTATTTATCTAGGTCTTCTCCGAAGAGTCGTCCTCCATGGAAGGGGAACCCTACCAGGAGCTTCTTGCATGGGGGCTCATATGGATAAGGGATAACGATAAACGTGACGCTTGCTGGATAGAATCCTTGATTGCGTCTACCGTAAAACATATGGCCTTAGGGACATCCGAAAATTCTTCTGCCTGCTGGGCAGGAATAAGTTTAAGCATCTGCTTAAATTGATCCGATAATGCTTGAGCGACCCCAATCGCAGCCACAGCTGGCTGTACTACTGCCCCTGCAGTAGTGAAGGAGTTCTTAAGTAGTGCTTCCAAGCGCTTATCAACTGGATCCTTGAACACCTGTATGTTTTCTACAGGGCATGTTAACGATTTGTTAACACATGAGATGGCTGCGTCCACTGCAGGAGTAGCCCATCTTTTGGAAAATTTTTCTTCCATAGGATATAGGACAGAGAACTTCTTAGGTGGTAAGAAGATCTTATCTGGCTTGTTCCAATCTTGGAACAAAACTCCCTCTAATAGGGGATGGATCGGAAACACAGCATTGCTTTGAGGCGCCCTCAGTGAGCCCAAAGCTGAAACCGTCGATACCTGGAGATCTGGTACTGGCAAATTGAATGCCCTATGGACCAAGTCCGACAATCCTTGAATCCACCAGCTCTCCCTCAGGGAGACTGCCCCAGACTCCTCTGTATCCGGATCCTCGATCCCTGAACCTACTTGGTCCTTGTCCAAGAGGTCGTCCAATTCCCCTGAGGAAAGGACCTCCTCTTCTGAGGGTCCGCGCTCGGGCGACGGAGATCTATTCCGCTTACTGCCCCGCATAGCTGCGGCTATCATTTTACCCATGCTTTTCTGCATCTCTTTTAAAGAGGTGAGTAATACCTCCTCCGTGACCATCTTAGGGTTGGACTGACCCGCGTCAGCTCCAGCCCCAGATCCCGATGGCCCCAAGGCTCCCTGTGGGGAAAGCAGCGGCATAGCTTTGTCCGAGACCTCAGACTCTCTGGGGGAATCCCCACCTCTTGTACCCTTGTTTTTTGATGCCATGGTACAATACCGAGGTACACCTGCTACTTATTGGTACCTGGGACTTATAAATAGTTAAATGCCCAAACACCTGTTTGGGGGATAAAAAAAAATGCTTCCTCTCCCCTAGATGACACTTTTTTTTTTTTTTTTTTTTTTTCAAATCTAGGAAAGAAAAAACATTCTGTCCCCCTGAGTAGTATTGCAAGAAAAACTATGAGATGGAAAAGAAACAGCCTATTCCTAGGCTTGAAAACAGTCTTTCTGAAGACTGCAATATTCTTTCTGGCCACTGTGTGTCCTCGGCGCCCCGTGCTTGCCGTTCTGGTCTTTCCTCCTCAGTTCCAAAGTATTGAATGAGCTATATGGAACAAACAAGGAAGGGCCGCCCCTTCCTTAAGCCACTGACCCGCCCTTCCCCCCCAGCAATCTCAAACAGGAAATGCCCCTCCCGACAGGGGGGGGGGTGGGGTTGGGAGGAAGGGACCTCTCTGCTCCAGCAAACTGCAGCCTGCAGCCTGGAACCATGAGGAGGTCAGCGTTTTGCCTGCTTTGCAGGCCGTGAGGAGGAAGACTGAATGGAGCATCGCCTGGAGGCTTGCAGGTAAGCACAGCTCTCTGACACACACATATACTTTTATATCACACAGGCCCCACTCAATGCTTTTCCAACACTACAAGGGAGGTCACATCTTATGGGGAATAATACATATAGAGCCATCCTATCTTTATGATATGTGACTAGTTTGCCAGATGCAGTGCATAACTTTAGGCATGTCCCCTGTGACCCCCCAGAAAAAACCTGCTAAGAACCAAGTTCCGCAAGTTTTCCCCTCACTTACCTGCTCCATGCCGCAGGACTTTGCCAAGCAAGAGGCCCAATCTTCCCCCATCTCGGTGGGGATGTCTAGACCTTCAGGCCCTGGGTTCCTATGAAGGATCCACTGTCCTGGGCCCATATAGCACTCTGGCAACAGAAACATTAGGCACCCAAAGGTTTCTAAGTTCTGGGCCCAGGGTCCAGCTCTCTAAAAAGAAAAGCATTATGGGCTATACCCCAAGGGTTTGGGGTCCGGTTACTGACCACTTTAGCGCTGAGGCTTTTTTGGACAGAACCGGTTAGCTCACCTAATCCCAAGGATGTGGAGGCAAGCTAAACCATGACTAACACCTAAGACACTGGCGGAAAAACTGAGGTACTCCTCCTATGGGAGGGGGTTATATAGGGAGGGGCATTTCCTGTTTGAGATTGCCAGTGTCTACACCTGAAGGTACTCCATATAACCCATATAGTAATGAATGCCGCTCTGTGTCCCGTGATGTACGATAAAGAAACACAGCAATTAAGCTTCACCCCAAACAAACCAGAGTTCTTCAACGGAGGAACTTCAACCTGAAACAGCTGCCTGCAAAACCTTGCAGCCAAAAGAAGCATCTGCAGATGCACTGACATCCATCTTTTAAAACTTGAAAAGGTGTGGATTGACGACCAGATCGCTGTCTTGCACACCTGTAAAACAGACGCTTGATAGCGGAAAACCCAAGAGGGATCAATCGCCCTGGTCGAATGCGCCGTAACCAGAAAGGGAGGTGCCCGTCCGTTTAGGGCATAGGCCTGCAGCACGACCTGTCTGATCCACCTGAAAATGGAGGCCGACGAGACCGCCAGACCTCTCTCAGGACCAGTCACTGACACGAACAGTGAGTCCGATCTCCGGAACGGAGCCGTAGCAGACAAGTACACCTGTAGGGCTCGCACCACGTCCAATAGAAGCAACGTGGAGTTCTTCGGCTGAGCACATAAGGATAGTAAAACAAATGTCCTCATTATAAAAGAGCCTTGCAAGACAAGGCCGCCAGATCAAAAACTCGTCTGACTGAAGGAAGGGCTACTAAGAAAGACCACCTTCTGGGACAGAGAGAACAGAGGAATCTCCCGAATGTCCTCAAACGGAGCCCTTTTGAAGCACCGAGAGGACCAAATTCAAGTCCCACGGAGGCAGTGGAGGACACACAGGAAGGTCACAAGCCTGACCTCCTGTACAAAACGTACGCACCAGGGAGTGCGTCACCAACGGTCACTGAAAATAAACAGCCAAGGCTGAAATCTGACCCATAACCATACTTAAGGTGAGAGCTTGACCCACTCCCCGCTGTAGGAAAAAACAGCAGCATCTGGGACAGCGAGTATGTGCGGGGGTGTCCTTTCATCTCTGCACACAAAGAGATGTAGGCCTTCCACGTACGATGGCAAATCCTACGTGAAGTAGACTTCCGTGCAAGTAGCATGGTAGAGATCACCGAGTCCGACGGACCTCCAGCTCCCGGCTCCCAACAGCCATGCCGTTAAAGCCAGCGACTGTAAAGCAGGGTGAGGAAAAAAAAAAAAAAATCGGACCCTGCGACAGAAGATCTACTCTCAGGGGTAGAATCCAAGGGACGTCTGCCACCAGACGCACCAGGTCCACGTACCAGGAAAGGCGCGGCCAATCCGGAGCGACCAGGATTGTTGGCATCCCCTCCGCTTCCACTCTGTGCAACAGGTGAGGGAGAAGCTTCAGAGGAGGAAAAGCGTAGATTTAGGCGATAGTGACCCCACGGTGCCACCAACGTGTCTGCCCAAGGGTCTCTTGACCTGGCCACAAAACGTGACACCTTTCGATTGAGACGGGACGCCTGAAGGTCCACGCCTGGCGTGCCCCATTTTTGGCACAACTCTGAAAACACTTCCGGGTGCAACGACCATTCTCCCTGGTCCAGTGTTTGGCGACTTAGGTAGTCGGCTTGCCAACTCTGCACCCTCGGAATGTACACGGCCGACAGAGCCGGAGCGTACCTTGTGGCTCACTGGAGGATGTGTGCAACCTCCACCACCGCGGCCGAGCTCCGCGTGCCCCCTCGATGGTAGACATACGCCACGGCCGTGGTGTTGTCGGACTGGATCCTGACCGAACGGTCCTGCAGACCCAGAAACCACTTGGGGAGACGCAGCCCGATAGCCCGGAGCTCCAGGACATTGACTGGCAGACGGGACTTCACCTGAGTCCAGCGCCCTGGGCTGACTGGACACTCTAGAACGCCCCCAGCCGGAGAGGCTGGCACCTGTCATGACCACTGTCCGATAGCACGGCAAAAATTATTTCCCGGTCCGAAGTACCGGAGATGTCAGCCACCACACTAGGGAGGACCTGACCAGGCGACTTCAAATCTGGTAATCCAGACGAAGGGAGCTTGTCCCAACGTGACAGAATCTCTTTCTGTAACACTCGGGTGTGGAATTGGGCATACAGAACCGCTTCGAAAGAGGCTACCATGGGACCCAGAAGTCTCTTGCAAAGGCGAAGCGACGACCACTGCTGAGTCGCAAACCGCTGCACCGCAGATTGCAGTGTCTGGAGTTCTTCCGTCGGGAGAAAAAACTTGCTTCTGAGGAATCCAGGACCAACCCCAGGTATTCCAGTCGCTAGGATGGAACCAACATTGACTCCTGGGCATTCAGTAGCCACCCGAATCTTTTAGAGGGGCTGGCAGGTGATGAACCCATCCTCTCCTATGTCTGAGCTTAAAGAAGCTCTCAGGAGAAAGTCGCCCAGATATCTCACAATAGTGATTCCGCGCTGCCTTAGCAGGGCCATAATCGGAGCGAGCACCATTGTGAAAACTTGTGGTGCCGAAGCCAGGCCGAAGGGGAGGGCCACAAACTAAAAATGATCCTCTTCGATTGCAAAACGCAGAAACCTCTGGTGTTTCGCGCGTATGGGAATATGCAGGTACGCGTCCTGAGTACCCAAGGACGCCATAAAGTTCCCCTGATGGAGAGCCGTCACTACCGAGTGAACAGTTCCATCCTGAATCTTTGCACTTTGACAAAGGAGTTAAGGGTCTTGAGGTCCAGGATTGGACGGACCCCTCCTTTTTTGGGGACTACAAACAGATTGGAGTAAAAACCCCTGAAACCGCTCCCTTGAAGGAACCTGTATAATCACTTCCCTGACCAGCCCCTGACAGGGCCACCCGGCGTACCGGAGGAAGCTGGAGGCTGAAAGGAAAAATCTGTTTTGTGGACAAGAGAGAAACTCTATTTTGTACCCCGAGGAAATTACCTCGCAAACCCAGCGGTCGGAAAGAGGGATCTCCACCGAGCCACGCATCCGCAAAGTCGGCCCCCCACCCGAGTGTCTGGCGGGGGCAGACCTACATGCAGAAGCAGGCTTGTCTGCAGGTTTGTTGGGCTTGCGGTACCAGGTGCGCTTTTTGATCTACAGTGGGCACCTTAGCACCCTGGAAAACGTTTTCCTGCCGCACCTGGGGGCGAAAAAAATCGATTGGGGGAGGTAAAGGAGGGACCCTGCTTATGACGAGGCTCCTTACCCTTCCCAGATTGCAGGAGCAGAGTGCTCTTACCCCCTGTAGCATCTATAATGATGTCATCCAGGGACGCCCCAAAAGGCCGTACACCCTTCAAGGGTAAGTCCTCCTAAGGACCTTTTAGAGGTTTGGTCCGCAGACCAACACTTGAGCCACACAAGGTGGCATAGTACCACCGCGGAGGCCCTGGAGAGCAAGAGGAGCGTATCCAGGGCCAATTCACAGACAAACTGCAGGCCCTGCACCAACTGGTCAGACAGGCCCGCACGGAGCTCAGGAGCATTATGCGCCTCCAGCTCCTGCAGCGGGGAAGAATTGTCTGACACAAGAGCTCCGGCCCAAAACCGTTCTCACTGCCGAACCCTACTACTGTGAACATGGAGCGGGCCACAGCCTCAGCTCTCCTATCTGCGGGGTCCATAAAGGCGGGAGCCCCTTCCACAGGTAACGTGGTAGACTTGTTAAGTCTGGACACAGAGGGGTCCACTGACGGAGGACTTAAAAAAAAAAAAAAAAAAGATATCTCTTGCTCGAGATTATAACGGACCGCAAAAACTTTCTGCGGCCGATCCCATTCCTTGTATAATATTTTGTCCAGGTCCGCCGTCCTCAAGTTTTTGAGTATCCTGCACCGCAGTGATAAAAGCTCCAACAAAACGCCTGATCAAGCGCTGACCCTGAAGCAGAGTCATCCTTGCTGACCGTGTGGGCTAAGCCTGCAACATCTGCATGACAGAACCAGAGCCAGCAGCAGGGTCTGGATCCGTGTCAGAGCCGTCCCCAGACGCAGGCGCAGGGAGGGGGTTTTTACCCCCCTTCTGGCCGCTTGTCACTTCAATCCTGGCGATAAACACCTAAACGACTGCCGTATGGGCTCTACTGAGACCGCAGGGGCACTAAGGGTTAACTCAGGCATGGTTGGGGTAGAAGCCTCTGTTCAGACTTCATGTTGACCCACCGCTATGCCGCCCTAGTACTGCAAGGCAGAGACCCACAGGTCACCCTCCCGGCTGCAAAACAGAGCAGGGGACCCCCAGGTAACTCACCACCCGGCCAGGCCGTAGTGCTGCTGAAGCGCTGAGAGTGCTGTCCGCTCTGCGCCGTCCATCAGGAAGCAATTTGCGGGCTGCAAAATGGCGGCCATACACGTGTTTAAAGCAACAATGACACAGCAGAAAACACAGCCCAGCACACACAGCAACTCCAGTACAACAAATTAATAAGAAGGGAGAAGCTGCTGCTCCAGGTGAGCACACCTGAGCAATCAATGTCCTCTCAGAAACAGGTGGGTGCCTGCAATGCATGAGGCAAAAACTTGAAGGCAGGGTATGGACAGCCGCACACTAATAAATCTTAAAAAAGTAAGCCTTTAATGGTGAAAAAGGAAAGGCACTACAAAAAATTAATAGCACCACACAGCAGCACAGCCCCTGTAGTGAGAGCCCCAAGCAGACACCCCCCCCCCCCCCCTTACAGCCGCCACCCAGCATGGAGCCACTACTTACCCGTCCTGCGACCACCGGCTGGAGGCATTCCGGACAGAAAAAAAAAAAAAAAAAAAAAAAAAAAAAAAAAAAATTCCAGAGTACATGGACTCCAGAAGGCCATGTCTACTGCTGACGCTAGGCAGAAAAAAACTGGAGCTGCCGAGTCAGAGAGTGGGTTATACCCGGGGGACCACGCCCCCTGGGAGGAACTGTACTGAAAAGTGTTTTAACACTTAAGTGCTGTTTTTTTCTGCCTAGTCTCTCCTGAAAGGAAGGATATAATACCCCAAGGTCAATTGCTGCTGTGTCCATCCATGAACGGAAGCGAACGCTTCCGAGCGGAAAAGGAGGGCCCTGGCCTACGGCGTGGCTCCTTACCCTTTCCGGATTATGGGAGCAGTGTGCCCATACCCCCAGTGACATTCTTAATAATGTCGTCCAGCGAGGGTCCAAATTAGCCTCTCTCCCTGGAAGGGCAAATCCGCCAGAGGGTCCCTGGGACGTCCTCCCAGAATCTTGCTCTCGTGCTCGGGGCACGCTCCCGGAATCATCTGTAACCGCCGGGGTTTAGAATAACCGGCGCATCACGGATCGCTGTAAATTGCCGCTGATAGCTGCCGTTTACCACGTGATGATGCCGGTTCCTCTCTGTACCGATCGGTAAAGTGTGAGAGGAGAGGGGGAGGGATCTGTGACAACTGTAGTCACAGATCCATCCCTGCCAATAGCCTCCGATGCTTCTACCGACTCACCGCTACGATCAAAGCCAGGATTGTTTTTTATTAGGTGAGATGTGGGGTCTTATTGACCCCACATCTCACTGTAAAGAGGACCTGTCATGCTATATTCCTATTACAAGGGATGTTTACATTCCTTATAATAGGAATAAAAGTGATCAAAAAAAAAATGAATAATTTTTTTTTTTTTAAAGCGCCCCTGTCCCCGTGTGCTCGCATGCAGAAGCGAACGCATACCTAATTCCCGCCGACATTTCAAACCGGTGCTCAAGCTACACATGTGAGGTATCGCTGCGAACGTTAGAGTGAGAGCAATAATTTTGGCCCTAGACCTCCTCTACAACTTAAAACATGTAACCGATAAAAAAAATAAAAATTAAAGCGTCACCTATGGGGATTTTTAAGTAGCGAAGTTTGGCGCCATTCCACGAGTGTGTGCAATTTTAAATAGGGTGACATGTTAGGTATCCATTTTCTCGGCGTAACTTCCTCTTTCATATTATGCAAAAACATTGCATAAAAACTTTACCGTTTTGTTTGTTTAAGCACAAAAACAGTTTATTTTTAAAACGCGTTCGAAAAATTCCTGCGCAAATACTATGCAAGATAAAAATCACCACGTGTGTGTGTGTGATTATATAGACAAAGTGATGAGATCCAATCAGGATAACGCAACCACTGCTCGGCCGTCATTCTGCTATAGTCCAGGCGGGAAGTTAAGGCTGTCTACTCCCAATAACTAAAGAAACCAAGATCGCTGACACACACACACACACACACACACACACACACACACACACACACACACACTCTCTCTAAGAGATGCGTCATTCATCTAAATCTAAACAAGGCAAAGTGGTCCATACAGCCTGTAATTTCATTCTTACCATCCGCATTTCCATCTCCCCTTCCAGATACCCTGTATAGAACAAAAACAAAAAAAATTGCTTATTTAACAAGATTGGATTTCCCCATATGAATAAATCATAATTACAGCATCTGCTTAAACACATGCCTGGTTTTCTCTGTACTGCTGCCTCTTTGAAGCCTTCCATTACACGGGGTCTCCGGAGGGTCCACCTTGCAGCGAGGAGCAATGAGCCAGCATGTAGACAGTGAAAATCTCTCCATTTCAGAAGGAGATATAAGATAAAAACCTAAAATAAAAAAAATGATAAAAAAGACAGGCAAACCATTAATGCAAGAGTGTTAAGAAAATTAGCAAAGTATAACTGCAGAGCAAAATGTTTAGGGAACATCACCACTATAAGACAAATACAAAAGGAATGGGGATTTCCAAAGCAATTAGCTTGATAAAAAGGCATTCGCACAAGCCAAACCTTGTCATTCTGTCACAAGGGCTGCGGAGGATTCAACAAACATTACGCACGACATTGCCCATTTTTTTCACCATCAGGAAACCCACCCCGAGAAATGACATCCAGACATCACACTGAAATGCATGTAGACAGGAAGTGACTGCAACGAGGCTGCAGTAGCACAGAAATAGAACAAAGGATGAAAATGGTATAAAGTTTTTTTTCCCCCAGACTATAAAAAAAAGGCACTTGTTTGATACACCATACTTTAGCAAACTAAAATGTCATTCAAGTCAACTTGAATTATACAATTTATTTTACAACACATGTTTTTACTCTTAATTTGACAAATAAGCTTTTATGACACTCCGCTTGTAGAGCAGTTTGTGTTGTCTAATAAAGTGGGGAAGGTCTGAACAGCCCCCACCGGAGAGCTCTTGTGACAGACTACCCATCTTTCCACTTTATCTTCAACATATCCTCCACCCCTCATGTACATTTACACGGATATTAATCTAAAGCATCACCACCCCCTTTCCTCCTATAGACCCCTTTCACACTGGCGCATATTGCAGGCGCTATAGTGTTAAAAATCGCGCCTGCAATAAGCCCTTAAAAATCTGTCCCCCCTTCACACTGGAGCGGTGCGCTAGCAGGATGGTAAAAAAAAGTCCTGCTAGCCACATCTTTGGAGCTGACAAGGAGCAGTGTGTTTACCGCTCCGCCTCCGCTGCAGACCATTAAAATCAATGGGACAGCGTGGCTATACCGCCCGCAATGCTCTACGGCCAAAATGCGCCGCAAACCCACCCATAGCGTCGGCGGTAAAAATAGAAAAGTTTTACTGACGACGCGATGGGCAGCACAGTGTGAAAGGGCTCAGAGGTTTTACCCTAGTTGGGAGGGTCTCATTAGCCATTGTACAAAACCTCCTATCTGCATTTTTTCCCCTCCTCAACCAACCCTCCTTAGCCAACCAAATACATTTTATGCTTATTCCAGAATTCCCCCTTTCTTCCCCCTCCCCCTGGTTTTACTTACAATTTTTTCCCCCCTTTATTATTTTTCTTCTGTCCTTCAAATACCCTCTTCAAAAAAGGGGAAGGGAGGAATTTCCTTGGGGGACAACGACGAGAGCGTAAAGTCCCTCCAAGCCAAAAAGCCATTTACTCTGTGGAAGGGAGCAGGGCTGAGCCATGCTCTATGTCTCTCAGAAGCGTATATGCGTGTCCCCATAGCAAGTAAGCCAGGAATGCCAGCGGGGGACCCAAAAAGAGGGGCAGGATTGGGGCAGCAGTGTGCAAAACCAAGTATGACGTCTTTTATTTAACCACTTGCGGACCGCTTGGCGATATTATATGGCGGCTGTTTGAAGTGGAATCCCGGTTTCCTCTTAAACGGCGGATGGTCCTCTAAGATAAAAGTGGTCTCCGCGAGCCGTAGGTCGCGGAGGAAACGCTTGCGTCCTTTCCCTTGTGAGGCTGGACGCCGAGTGGGGAAGAGATGGCCCCCTGCTCGGGTACATACCATTGGGACGACAGAAGCGACGCCAAATGTCACTTCTGCCCAATGGTCATAAAAATAGGATTTTTTTGTACTCACCGTAAAATCCTTTTCTCTGAGTCCATGGACGGACACAGCTCCTTAAATCTTGACAAGTGGGTTATGTTCCCTGTTTACAGGAGAGGACTAGGCAGAAACATGTTAGATAATTAAATACATGTTACATTAACAGAGTTGAACAGCTCCGCCCAAGGGGCGGTCCCTCCAGACATAACCCTCCTCACTGCAGCATGCAGCCTCAGTTCGTAACAAGCAGCACAAACCTAAAATGGAGGGGTGGGTGCTGTGTCCGTCCATTGACTCGGAGAAAAGGATTTTACGGCGAGTACAAAAAATCCTATTTTCTCTTATCGTCCATGGACGGACACAGCTCCTTAAATCTTGACAAGTGTGACATCCCCGAGCAGTGTCAAAAACGAGGGGTGGGAAATATCAGTAAAACCAATTTTAACTTCACCCCAAAACAAGCAGAGCTCCTCAACGGAGGAGGTGCATCTACCCAGGTACCTGGTCCATGGCTTCATAAACAGAGCATTCACCAGGGGATAACGGGGGAAGGGGGCACTTTTACCGCCCGTCCGCAGTCCACCACCACCCTGGCACAAACGTGTCCAGGACCAACAAAACCTCTGTGGGAATCCCAGGTGCTAACACCTGCTGCCACCAGATACTGACTCCAAATATTAATAATATTTACATAGTGTGTATGTATAATATGGAGGTGTATGCACACCTGTCCTTACAAATAAACAAAAGCTCCTAGAGCCCTATTCAGGGCCTCTCACCCACTTGCTGCGCTGATCAGGGGTACCCAGGAGACTCACCTCAGGAGGAGACTGCCCAGCGCTGCTGTCTGCTCTCAGCACACAGTGTGCGAGAGGAAAAGAACCGTGAGGTAACTGTGCGGCATCTGCAGGGACCCGTGTGCCAAATGGCAGAAAAATGCAGCGTTTAAACAGTGAAAAACCCCTCACAGGAAAGCCCCATACAAAAAAGAAAAAAACACAGGCCCCTCAGGAAGGCCCCCTCCCCCTGACAGCGGCAATGTTAGCAATGCAGCAAGGGAAAAAGAAGCAGGAAAGGGAGGAGAAAAGGACCCCCGAACCCCAGCAGTACCAACCCACCGAAGTGGGAGGGACTGTACTTACCCGTCCGAGCGAGGACTCACTGACACATTCATGACTGAACTACAACCGCAATGGAGGTAGCCGGCGGCCCAGTCCACTGAGTGAGACAACGCCACAGCCCAGCCATATGTGGACCTCGGAGCAAAGCTCACCGGCCACCCCAGGAGTCATGGGGTATGGTGTGGCAGACCCAGCCTCTTTGCAAAGGTGTGCCCACGCTTGCTGGTCAGACTGAGTAGACTACAAGGATCTATATTATCCAGCCTGTCTCTCAGCCGACAGTTGAAAGAAGATTCTTCAAGAAAAAGTAAAATAAAATTTCTCCTCAGGGCGCTGGGCCCAAAGGGAGCCATACGTCCTTCTCCTTGCTAGGCAGAACGAAACTGAGGCTGCAAGCTGCAGTGAGGAGGGTTATGTCTGGAGGGACCGCCCCCATGGCGGGGCTGTTAAACTCTGTTAATGCAACATGTATTTAATTATCCAACATGTTTCTGCCTAGTCCTCTCCTGTAAACAGGGAACATAACCCCCTTGTCAAGATTTAAGGAGCTGTGTCCGTCCATGGACGATAAGAGAAAGGGGACGTTTTATTGCATTTAAGTGTAAATGTAAATGTGAGATCTGAGGTCTTATGACCCCAGATCCCACATTTAAGGAGGTCCTGTCATGCTTTTCTATTACAAGGGATGCTTACATTTCTTGTAATAGGAATAAAAAAAAAGTCACCCAAAATGTTTTATTTTATTTTTTTAAAAAGGACAGTGTAAAAAATAATTACATTTTAAAATATGCAAGAATTGCCCCCTCCCCCCTTTTTTGTTCTCTTCCTCAACTCGGTGAGGGGAGGTAGAATTACAAAGGACCTAAAATGGCCACGTTTTTAGGCTCTGGTCCTCGTTAGCACAGATATGTTTCTCAGACATATGAGTCAATGGCTCAATAGTTTTGTATGCTTTGGGTTAATTTTGCAGTGCGGTCTTGTGGACACAAAACCCTAATCTCATCAATATTAACCTTATTGGTTTATCAATATGCAACGTATGACACTTTTCAAATTTGGCGTTTTATATTGTAGGTCTGTAATTTTTAGAAATAACTCACTTAAATCTGACCAAACAAGATTCTAATAGGCATCCCGGGTATGACATTTTTTTAAAAACAAAATTATAAATTATAATATAATAAATAATTATAAATAATTATAACAAATAATAATATAATTATAATAAAAATTATTCAATGTAATCAAATTAAAATCACTGAAATTTGCTCAGTTGCAGAATTGTTGCTGTCATTATTTTTTTTTTTTTATGACGAATTTCCCCACAAATCGCTATCGCACAATTCTGCAAGTGATTATAATTTATTATCGCTGTTTTTTAGCTGATCTAAAACTATTTTTGACATAAAGGGACACTTTTGGTTGCTATGGACAATCTACAGTTTGCAGGGAGAAAGAAAAGTTTTTTTTTATATAAAATGACATGCATGACACAGGGCAGACCACTAAGGACAGGGGGGGTGTGTTTTTTTTACATACAGTACTGTAATCTATAAGATTACAGTATACTGTATGTAAGGTGTTTGTTTACGTTTTTGAATTTGGCGCCGTTCTCCGTCCCCGTGCGTCGTAACGTCGCAGGGAACGGAGATCGGCGTCACACGGAGGCACTATGTGAATCGAGCGAGGTCCCGCTCGCTCACACAGCGCGGTGGCATCGCTGGATCCAGGGACAAGGTAAGTAAAAAGTGCCTGTGGATTCAGCGAGGCGAGCCGAAACTGACTCGGGGTTACCGATCGTAGCAGGAAAATCAAACCCCGAGTCAGTCTCGGGAAGACCGCCAGGGAGGTTAACTAAAAAGAGCAAAAAAAAATGTAATTCAAATATTATGGGTTTACAATCACTTCAATGCTATTAAAAAACAGAAGACAGCTTCACACAAAAGCCAATCCCTAAAAATTCAGATAAATGTAAACTACAGATGTCATATTTTTTTTTTTTTATGTTTTGTTTTAGGAGATATTTACATCATTTTTGAAAGTGGCAAAAGTCTTTCTACTCCATGTAGAAAACGCAACAAAATAAGAGTAGAGAGATGTTTGGTGAATCTTTGCACTCACCTTGTCCATACTTTGTAAATACACAGGATGCAATACCACTGACATCTTCCTTCCTGATGCAATCATATCGCACTTGTGGTTTAAGATGTGGCAGGGATATCACCTGGATATCTCCTAGATTTGTGAGGACAGTCAAATGGTTTTCATTGTGATCTTCTGATCGACAGCTGCCAAAATTGCACACTGATGACTTGCGCACCCGACATCCTTCTGTTGCTGTCAGTTTCAGCTTGAGTTTGCTGCTCACTTTGGGCAGGGTGAACACCTGTAAAAAAGGTATGTTTGACCACAAATTACAAAAAACTACCACAGCAAACAAAATTTAAAGCAAAATTGGAAATGTACATAGAACCAATACACAGCTAAAATACAGGTTCTGTGCATTCTTGTTTTTTTTTTTCTGGTGACTTCTGTGCAATTTTACTTGATGGTAATAAAATGCATTAGAATAGAACTCTGTATATTTCAAAGGATGGTGTCAACTAATTTTACCTAGAAGCCCCCCTACGCTTACTGCAGATAACACAGACCAGGAATTATGGGCTACTGTAGATGCCACGCTGGTTCTCCTAAGCCTGCAAGGGTTCACTGTGCTGTATCTATAGATCCTATTCTCCATAAACTTGCAGGTAGATGGCTTTTACACCAGGGCCTATAAAATAAGTCCACTATTGCTGGGACCGGCTGGATCAAGGAAAGGCTGAAAAACACGATCCAGTCCAGTACAGATCACAGCAGCTGAACCAGTTTGACTGAAACAACAACTGTTCATGATATGTACAGTTCTATTCATAGTATGTTTAGCATACTTTATACTGTGTGCAAAAGTTGCTTCATCACACAAAAAAACTTACATTTTGAGCCATACGGTTATGCAGTTAAACACATATGAACAGCAATTTTCTGTGGGAATCCCCTCCAACAGTATCATTGTATGTCACCGTCATCCTGTAGTTATTCATACTACCTTGGCAAGATCATGTGATCAAATATGGTCATACAATAGAGAATGTCAGTTTTTAAACTACAGGTGGTATGACAATTTTTAGACCACGAGTCTTAAGCAGGGAGCTCAGTTTAAAGTTGTTTAACCAATTTTGTAAAGGTCTATTTAAGAGAAGGATCAGAAAAATACACTACTCACAAAACAGGTAGCAACAAGGATAGCACACTTGTCACACTTTTTGCTACCAGTCAACATTTGTATTGCATGGATCTTAACATTTCCAACACGCACATTATCAAAATGCTTGTGGTATTTTGTACGTAGATTTACCAAGATTGCTTCTCTCAAGCCCTCTCCCCCTTCACTAGCCACTACCCGTTCTACTTTATTAGAGTAGAACGGCTGGTACTGATACTCTTATAGGCAGTACCAGTGGGGAAGCTAGACATTATTTCACCCGGGGCAAAGAATCAGTTCGGTGCCCCCCTTATGGTACAAGATTAGGCAGAAGTGAGAAACTCCCAGGCCATAGCTGTTGAGTCAGCTGTCTGTCCCCTTCCCCATGCTCCTCTGTCGTCCTCCCTGCTCCTCTGAGAGCAATTTGTTTCCCTTTTTTTTTTTAAAGATAATTTTTTTTTCAATGATCTGCACTGTAATGGTCACATGACACACTGTAAATCAGCTCCATAGGAACACATTATAACCGATTAAATTTTCTGAAAAAAACACTAAACGTAAATTGCTTTTTCACAAAAACTATAAAAGATATCAATCTGAAAAGTCATAGCCGGATAGCTGAATATTTTGTGACCGCTTTAAAGTTTGTTTGGTGTCTGTAAGTGAAAGTATGAAGTATGAAGGAGCTAAAACTTTTGGCAGCGCGTGTGATTTGAAGCGGTAAAAAGGATGTTCTCATTGACTTCAATGTTAAAAAAAAGTTTCTAAAAGCTTAATATTTTAAAAAGTATAAATAGTACAAAAAAACTTGAAGAAGTCCCATCGTTAGCTGAACGAGATGAACATTTTAATAGTTGAATGGTCTCAATAGCTGAAAGTATGCAGAAGTTACGCAGAGCCAAAAAACGTACGGAATAATAATAATAAAAAACGAATATCAATACTGGGAATGCTTATTAAGCATTCCCACTAAATACTGGGAATGCTTATTAAAAGCATTCCCACTAATAAATTTACGGATATCAATACTGGGAATGCTTATTAAAGCATTCCCACTAATTATTGGAGCAAGAAACAGAGTGGAACTCTAACCTTGAGCTGTTCCTCAGATATGACCAGCAATTGATGGCTTCCTTGCATGTCTGGGCTTTTTGAGAGATCATGAGCAGCTTCAAGAGGTTCTGGTAGGGGAACGCTGTGACCATCCAGGATGAGGATGCCCACCACTGGTGCTCTGTGCATGAGCTGAATTTCCTTGGCTGAGAAAAAGGTATTAAAAAGAAAGAGAATAATGTTTCTTGTTTCAACTCATGAATGTAATAACACCACACACACACACACACACACACACACACACACACAGCAGATTTGGCTTTTTTATTGGCACTCCAGGGTTTGACAAATTTTCTTAAAATCTAGGAGCCAGCTAAAAAAGTTAGGAGCCAGAAAACGCGCCCTGTCCCGCTAGGTTGCGTGCAGAAGCGAACACATACGTGAGTAGCGCCCGCATATGTAAAAATGGTATTCAAACTACACATGTGAGGTATCACCGGGATCTTTGGAGTGAGAGCAATAATTCTAGCTCTAGACCTCCTCTGTAACTCAAAACATGCAACCTGTAGAATCTTTTAAACGTCGCTTAAGGAGATTTTAAAAAGGTAAAAGTTTGTCGCCATTCCACGAGCGGACGCAATTTTGAAGCGTGACATGTTGGGTATTAATTTACTTGGCGTAATATTAATCTTTCACAATATAAAAAAAAAATTGTGATAACTTTACTGTTGTCTTATTTTTTAAATAAAAAAAAAAGTGAATTTCCCCCCCAAAAAAAGTGCGCTTGCAAGACCACTGCGCAAATACGGTGTGACAGAAAGTATTGCAACGACTGCCATTTTATTCTCTAGGGTGTTGGAATAAAAAAAATATATAGAATGGAATAAAAAAAATATATATGAGGCCGCGGCCTCAATTACCGGTGGGCGCCAGGTCACAATTTCTCATCGCAATTGCGTCCTGGCGCCCAGATTTTGTCAAGCCCTGTGGCACTCCATTATAACATTTTTGTAAAAAGTGCCCTAAAGGGAATGCCATCAATGCACTGCATGAAAAGCTCACCAA
This sequence comes from Rana temporaria, assembly GCF_905171775.1. Lineage (NCBI taxonomy): Eukaryota > Metazoa > Chordata > Amphibia > Anura > Ranidae > Rana > Rana temporaria. Next base: position 61,194,604 of record NC_053500.1, on the reverse strand, counting down.
ACTACAGAATGCAGGAATATGGGAGTTTATGGTCAAATTGCAATTAGGCAACATCATAAAATTGATAAGTTCTTATGCGATCATCATATGGATCAATGCGAATGTAAAAAAAAACGTTCAGGTGTAACAAAGCCCCTAGAGTGCACAGTAATCCCAAGAAGAATGTAAGACATACTGATAAAACCACAACAGACCCCAGCATATAACTTACCCTGAGCTGCAGACACTACCTCCTCCATTCGTCGCTCAACTGGAGGGACACGTAAAGAAAACGCATAAACCGTACCACCATTTGTACCTGCCCATAAAGAAGGACAATGCCGAGAACCTGGAAAATGAAAGTCACAAACTAAACTATGTGCACAGTGTCAGCCCTAATAAAAGGGTGTATACAATCTAGAACAATTCCATTTGTTTTTTTATATCAACCCTCATCTTATATGCTACCCTTTGCTCAGTTAAAAATACCCTGAAAGCTTTTTGTTAATATCCATTTGAGAAGTGCAAATAATATAAAAAAAAAAAAAAACCTGTTGATCATGTCAGAGCTGTCCTGGGAACACTTCCTGTGTTTTCTCCAAGGAGCCCATTTCGACACCCCAGTTTTTTGTTCCTCTTTGCCATGAAAATTAACTTAATCTTATAAAAAAAAAATTCCACTGCATTTGTGAAGAAGGCTTCAGGGTGCCCAAGAAAGTCCAGCAAGCGCCAGGACCATCTCCTAAAGAGGATTCAGCTGCGGGATCAGAGTGCCACCAGTGCAGAGCTTGCTCAGGAATGGCAGCAGGCAGGTGTGAGCGCATCTGCACGCACAGTGAGGCGAAGACTTTTGGAAGATGGCCTGGTGTCAAGAAGGGCAGCAAAGAAGACACTTCTCTCCAAAAAAACATCAGGGACAGATTGATCTTCTGCAGAAAGTATGGTGAATGGACTGCTGAGGACTGGGGCAAAGTCATATTCTCCGATGAAGCCTCTTTCCGATTGTTTTGGGGCATCAGGAAAAAGGCTTGTCCGGAGAAGAAAAAAGGTGAGTGCTACCATCAGTCCTGTGTCAAGCCAACAGAAAAGCATCCTGAGACCATTCATGTGTGGGGTTGCTTCTCATCCAAGGGAGTGGGCTCACTCACAATTTTGCCCAAAAACTCAGCGAAAAATTAAGAATGGTACCAAAACACCCTCCAACAGCAACTTCTTCCAACAATCCAACGACAGTTTGGTGAAGAACAATGCATTTTCCAGCACGATGGAGCACTGTGCCATAAGGCAAAAGTGATAACCAAGTGGCTAGGGGACCAAAACGTTGACATTTTGGGTCCATGGCCTGGAAACTCCCCAGATCTTAATCCCATTGAGAACTTGTGGTCAATCAAAAACCCACTAATTCTGTCAAACTCCAAGAAGTGATTATTAAAAAGAATGGGTTGCCGTCAGGAATTGGCCCAGAAGTTGATTGAGAGCATGCCCAGTCGAATTGCAGAGGTCCTGAAAAAGAAGGTCCAACACTGCAAATACTGACTCTTTGCATAAATATATGTCCTGTAATTGTCGATAAAAGCCTTTGAAACCTATGAAGTGCGTGTAATAATATTTCACTACATCACAGAAACAACTGAAACAAATATCTAAAAGCAGTTTAGCAGCAAACTTTGTGAAAACTAATATTTGTGTCATTCTCAAAACTTTACATCAGTAAAAGCACAGATTACAACTTGTAATTTTCATAATGTCACCCACCCTCTTCCTATAAAAAGTCTTATCTGCATGCCAGAGTACAAAGAGGATAGAAGGTAATTTGCAACCAGGACAGAAATAATTCTGTTGCATTAGAAATCTGTGACAGGTTACCAATGATTCCTCACAGAAACGCAGTCTCCTGCGCTCGGAAGCTCGATTACTTAGTGACACAACCAGAGTCTTCAGTTGGAATAGGGAATGACCAGGGATCTTGCTGCCCTCCTCAGAATAATTGGTATTCTTGAGGACATTTTAGTCTCAAGAATACCAAATGATACCTGTTGGCACCTAGGCTGCCTGCAGGCACTGCAACTGCACTCTCCCACACTCGTTATTGCAGTAACAGGGACACTTATGAGATACCAACATTCCCTACATGGACAAAAATGTGTCCTTGCAGACACAGTGGGATCGTACAAGTACATACTGCAGTTGTCCATGTTAACAAAAAAAAAAAACATAACTTACTGTCACGGATGAAGGTATCTGCAAAATATAGAGTGCGAACAAATCCAGTGAAGGAATCCTCTGCGGTTCGGGCTTCAATTCTACGCTGTACAGGAGCCAGTTCCATCTCACGCAACGCTTCCTGTTCAAACCGTGTATTTGCTTCCTGCACCTGACACCAGACACAGGAATGTCAAGACACAACTTTAAGAACTGTACTGAACAAAATCCACCAATTAGTCCCTTAAAAAAAGGCAGAGTAATTTCTCACTTTGGTCGCTGTTCCTTCCCTTCGTTTATTGACTTGACTTCTTCTTATACGCCTGAAGGATTGGCGCAAAGACTTTTTCAGTGACTTGACTCGGGACAAAGGACCTTCTAGGGCTAACTGGTCACTGGCATGCAGCGTACACCTGGAAGTTCAGTGCAAAGATTAGAGAAAAATCATTCCATAAAAGCTGAATATTTTTTTTTTTCCATCTTTTCAAAATCCACACAAATCTATAGGACACAGGTCAGCTTGATATGACATTTTGTATAAGAAATATATATTTTTTAACCATTTGTCCTGCTGTAGCATATTCTACATGACAAGTGGTCTCCAAACTGCTGCCCTTTGCATGCCTTTAGCTGGCCCTTGGGGAACTATTCCTCCCACTGACACGAAAGACTATTCTGTCCATTGACACCAACAATGGGGCACCATTTCTCCCAATATTACCAACAATGAGGCACTATTACTCCTTTCAATACTAAATGTAAGACACTTACTCACACTGATCCCAGGAAAAATGTTTTGCTCCCACTGGCCACAGTCCAGCCCCCTAAAGTCTGAACAAAAACAAACAAACTGGCCCTTTGATTAGAAAGTTTGGAGACCCCTGTGCATGACCTTTAAAATACATACAGGGTTACTGAAGATGAAAAGTAGTTATTTTCACAATAGTTCAGATTTTGAGCGTGACCATAACGAATAATTCTAGTAGAATCATAGAACAATGTTCTAAAAGTAGAACTATGGACCAAAATAAATTGAAGCATATAATGCATAACAAGTAATATGGCATTGTATGTCTTGATTAACTTTCCTCACTTCTGGTAATTAGGTGTTACTGCTGAGGTTCTGTCAGCAAAATGCAGCATTGTCACCCTTTTGCACTAGAACTACAGTTCAGCGTAGGAAAGTCACCCTGGGGGGGGGGTGCTAAACCACTGGAAAGCTAGATGTACCCCCACAGTGCAGGGTAATACAGAAGATTAGGCAAAAAATGAATATGACAATAGTGCTGGGACTTCTTATAAGTAAATAATGATTTGCATAAACAGCCTTTAGTGGCGTTCTAATATGGACTTGTTCCAAGAATGTAACCTCTTGATATCCCTTGAAAATTTGTCTTGGAAAAACAAATGTTCAAATCCTGGCAAATAGGAGATGTAATGGGGTTGCTTTACCCAAGGAGTATATCATGTTCACTTTCCAAAAGTGAATGTTCATTGAGCTTAGTGAAATAGGTGAGGCCAAGTGTAAAACTTTCCTTTGCAACGATCGAAACCATACAATTACTGACCAGGGAAAATGTAAAAAAATAGGACTTTTGCTCACAATTATATGGTTGAACTCCAACTTTATCTTGAATCACTAAGATAAGTAAAAAAAATTTGCAAAGTGATCATTCTCTACTCCTTTAGCAAATCAACCAACTGTACATTTCAGTTTGACCATCATGTGGGGAAGGGTTTAAAAAAAAGATAAGGGTCTGTGTGAAAAAAAAAGTCAAAAAGCCAAGCTTCTACCTTCAGCACTTACTTTACCATTACTTGACGGCGCTGCTGAAAATCGTACACACCAAACCCATGACTCGTCCCGAAAGCCAACAGCCTCCATTCAGAATGCAGTGTTAAAGATGTGACAGCTGCTGGTGGCTGGCACTGTACCAGTGAGAAGGGTTGAAATCCAGGAGGAAAGCGCACTGGGTCTTCTCTTGCATGAAGGCGCTCATGCCCTTTCCAACGATAACCTTCCTGTTCTTGTAACAAGTCCACCACTGTCTGATCCACCACTTGCTGTGCAGCCTCATCATTTAGCTCCAGAACAAGAACCTACAGAGTGAGAAGGCCAGACCCAGCAAGGAAATTATAGCAAGTATACAAAAAAGAAAAATCAAGATTTAGGCACAACACCAGCCATTACTTAAAGACCTCTGTCGGGTTTTTATTGATTTTTTCAAGTCCAAAAACCGCAGAAGGAAAGTCAGGTGAAAACTCCCAAACATGAACAGACAGTAGTAAAAACTTGACAAATTAAAACCCCTCTTCACTCCAATCCAAAAAAAGTGTCTATGCTTGAGGGGAGAAACAGAAGCATGAGCAAGCAGGTAGTTTGCTTTACTGGAACAATAAAGTAAAGTCTCATGGCGGATTTGGCACTGATGGACACTGGTACTGTCCGACACTCACAGCTGAAATAAGCAACCAAGGACCGTTAAAAAATCAATGCAACTAAGGAGCTGCGGTGGCTCAACGCGATTGGCACTGCGCTGACAAGCCATTCACCTCTGCAGCTAGAAATTGGGTTAACATGCACGCACTTTGACCACGAGGTCTCTAAAAAATAGAGGCGAAGGACTAACAGGGCTGGTTGAGCGGGCAAGTCCTCTCACTCCCTTATAGTATAGGGAGTCCCTCTGCCCCGTTGGGCTTCACACCCGCCATTGCCACCCGGGGCATGGAGAAAGGTGGCAGACTGCCTCTGGGGAGGCCTGCCTACTCCCAACTCCTGAAGTCCGGCTCCTCTCTCGAGTACACGCACAAAATACAAAAAAAGAAAAAAAGGGTAGAGTAAAATTTAAAAGAAAAAAAAAAAAATCAATGCAACTTTGACTCTAAAGTTTTAGCTGGTAAAGATCTCTATAGGTAAACGAAAAAAGTGAAAACCTCTTCTCACTTTTGTTGGAGACCATCACATAATTGCTATTACAATGATATGATCTAAAAAAGCAGCACAGCAAGTTCTTATTAAGCTTTTTCTAACTGACCTGTCCAGCAGTTCCAGCAACTGATAAGTAGCCACTGAATTTACACATGTAAATTTTCTGAATGCCAAGACGAGGATCATCGCTGTATGGGTCAAAACAGCCAACCTGTGAAGGGCCAAAAAGAGAAGATACATGCGCAGAAAAAAATTGGGAGATTATCTAATAAGTCAACGTACAGGAGAAAAATGTGATTTATGAAACACAGAACAGAAAATTAAAATGCTAGGCACTTACTTTCCTAAGTGGGGGCCATTCTTCCTCCCCATGGGAATTCAGGTTGTCGTTAGGGTCGGAGTCAGTCTGAAAAACTCCCACTGTACTCATCTTGTACAATAGCTGGAGACAAACACCGGAGGCGTCCCAGAAACGCACAGTACCATCCTCATGCCTGAGCAGAGGAAATATGGAAAATTTATCATGAAAAACAACCGGTTAGAAAAAAAATGAACTACGTTAAAATACTCCTCTTGAAAAAGATAATAAAATACCACCAATTACCCAAGAGATGCTTTAAAAAAAAAAAAAAAACATAAAAATTGCAGGTAAAAAGCACAGCAAAGGTATTTTAATGCATACTTGCAGCATATTCCATAAAACAATGTGCCTTTGAATTGTCTCCTGGTGTGGGAGTGGCTAATTATGATCTGTGCTGGCCAAGCTCCTCCACCCTTCCCCTTGCCTCCCTACATAACCTTTTTTGAAGCTCAGGAAGCAATAAAAGGAATATTATGGCATGTCACTTGCTGACATCAAGATGGTGGCACTCAGCAGTATAAGGTCTTTTGAATGTTCACAGAATGTGGTCTAGCGACAGGTACGTGGACCTTCTTGAAGAAATAAATATTTTAGTTGTCCAGCCAATACTAGGACAAACTTCTGTAGTGGGCAACGGATAGGAAAAAATGAATACTTACTATATGCCGCCTTTCAGCTGTACAGCCTGTATGCAGCAGTTTACGCTGTGCATGCTCTGGCAATCCAGCAATAGGGCACAAGGCGAGAACAAGGAAGGATGGATTGTCCAGCTGGCTTCTTTGTGAATGGCCTGCCTATCACACATGTTGCCCCCACTCACCTCTGGATAAGCCTTCACATAATAAGCACAGGGTGGTTTTAAGTTCAATGGACAGTTTCTATTTAAAAACGATAACCAAAAGCTGTTGCACAAAATGGATCTAAACGTCCGATGGTATATCATTTACGAATGGGAGTTGGATGCTGAATCTCTTAAAGAAATTACGCTTTTCTGTTACCATTTGTTGCGTTCATTGTGAAGAGACATTTGTGCTATTCATTTTTATCCACGATTCTCTTCATGAATAAATAAAAAGCATTTTTAAAGTGTGATAAAAAGGGTGACAATGACATGGTCTCATTGGTCTTGGCTGTTCACATAATGAATACTTACCCTGTTAGCAGCAAATCCCTTTGAGGTGGAGCTGGGGCTAAATCCACGCCTCCATCAATTGGCCATGGCTGAGGAGAAAGCATATGGTTAATTTCCTAGTTCCTGTAACTTAAATGCAACTTAAAATAGATTTGCAGCATATCTAAAAGCAGGGGTGCCCAACCAGTGGCCCGGGGGGCCACATGTGGCCCTTGACCTCCTGCTCTGGGATGGCAGGTTGGCAAGCCAAGATCGTGGGTTGCCGACCCGCCATCCCAGAGCATCAGTGTTGTGAATGAAGCTGGCGGTAGAGGAAGCAAGTGGCTGTGGAGAAGAGCTGTATAAGCTGATGCTTCCTGTATAGCACCCACTCCCGTCACAGACTGAGTGATACCTAATGCGCTCTGTCTGGGACAGCTACAGCCTTAGGCCCCTTTCACATGATCGGTTCAACCCAAATCAGACCTTCTATTCTCCTCTATGCAGCGGCAGATGTAGAGGATCCTACCTCCAATTTGCTAAAAAAAAATAAAAAAAAAATAATAATAAGCTGAAGGGGATCCACCCCTTCCATCTGGGCAGATTGTATCAGAAAGCCCATTCAGTAGAGTGGGCTGTATTCGTGTCTGCTCTGCATATGCAGAGCGGACACGGACCAGACATCTGCCCACTCCACTCATTGTGGCCCACGGCCAGTTACCAAGTTGCTTAAGTGGTCCTCGCTCTTCAAAAGATTGGACACCCCTGCCTTAAAGCAATTCTTCGTTATTAATTGCAAATAAAAACATTTACGAGTGGGTGAAAGATGCCCTGTCCTTTTAGTTACAAGAGCGTATATCCCCCTTCTGTGTCCACATGACCACAGCAAAGAGAAAAGGATAAGCGATGCTCAGACACTGCTACAACACTAGGCATCTGCAATGGCTCTCAATGTGATTGGAAAACAGATGCCCTTTACAAAACCTCCCCCCTCCTATTACACAGGCAACTTGTATGGGTTTTACGATTTATGGGTTTATCACAACAAAAATGTGGGAAGACTTCTAAAAACCTAGTTGCTTGGCTGCAACGTGAATTCATTGGGTTCAATCATTTACGATGCCTTCACCCGGAACAACTAAGCACCTTCTGAGGTTGACGACTCAAAATACAAAAGCCAGAAGCAGCCAGGCAGAGCGAAGCAAAATCAGCATCTTGTTTTTGACTGATTTTATTTAAATCCCCAAGTAGTTTAGGATAAAAGTATATTAAAACTGAGCACAACCACTGATCCCATTAACAATTTATGATAGAGTCATGGGCCTTTAACCACTTAAGACCTGGACCAAAATGCAGGTACCAGGCCCCTTTTTGCGGTTTGGCACTGCGCCGCTTTAACCGACAATTGCGCGGTCGTGCAACGTGGCTCCCAAACAAAATTGGCGTCATTTTTTCCCACAAATAGAGCTTTCTTTTGGTGGCATTTGATCACCTCTGCAGTTTTTATTTTTTGCGCTATAAACAAAAATAGAGCGACAATTTTGAAAAAAAAAAATGCAATATTTTTTACTTTTTGCTAAAATAAATATCCCCCCCCCAGTTTAGGCCGATACGTATTCTTCTACCTATTTTTGGTATATATATATATATATATATATATATATATATATATATATATATATATATATATATATATATATATATAAAAATCGCAATAAGCGTTTATCGATTGATTTGTGCAGAATTTATAGCGTTTACAAAATATGGGATTTTATTGCATTTTTAGAAAGTTTTTTTCTTTACTACCAATGGCGGCGATCAGCGATTTTTTTCGTGACTGCGACATTATGGCAGACACATCGGACAATTTTGACACATTTTTGGGACCATTGTCATTTTCACAGCAAAAAAAATGCTATAAAAATGCATGGTTTACTGTGAAAATGACAACAATTGCAGTTTGAGAGTTAACCACTAGGGGGCGCTGAAGGGGGTTAAGTGTGACCTCATGTGTTTCTAACTGTAGGGGGGCGGGGCTGGACGTGTGAGATTATTGATCGCCTTTCCCTATATCAGGGAACAGACGATCAATGACAGCGCCCGCGACCCACGGCTGGGCATTTAACAATCACGTACATTCTGCTGACGTATATCGGCGTTAGGCGGTCCTTAAGTGGTTAATCTAAAACTCTTTGGTCACCAAATACGGTGATATGTTACATACAAAAGAAGGTGAAAAAAAATAAAAAAAAACAAGCGGAACTATCCTTACCATGGTAGAGTAATGAGTGTTCTGTTTCCTGCCTGCACCGATTATCCTCTCCCATAGTTTTAGTGGAATAGAAGAGATGTGATGGGAACAGGTGATTGCTGAACAGTGTAGTGACACAAGGTAAGGGCACTGTATTACCGGCCAGCCAGGTGTCTGTAGATCAATGGCCACCAGTTCCTCCTCTGCAAGCACCAGAAGTGCACGAGGATCATCACATTCTAGAATAAAAAGTTTTTAATCAATTGGTACAATGGCTTTTTGCCATAACATTTCTGTACTTCTGCCTGGTATAGACGGAGGACAAAATATCAGTGAGGACTGTAGAAGAAAATTCCTCAGACAAAAATATAGCTATCTTTATATATAAAATCTCCCCAAAAACTACATAAAATTGCTGTCAAGTGAAGGCTGATGAATTTGAAAACACGGAGCTGATTTTCCAAAAACGTTAAAAAAAAAAAAAAAAAAAACTCAGATATCCAAATGGTCCCAATTTGGTCAAGGAATGGAATAAATATCTTGCGAATTTTACTGGTACCAGAGAAGGACAATGAGACAAAATTTAATAAAAATGATGTTTATTACAAAGATAGTTTAAAAACCCATTCATAAAAACATGAAATGGGTGCTTATTTGGATAACACAGTCAAAGCTGCAACAATATTTATTTGCTATATTTTGCAGCGATTTGCATTTTTACTTTTTTTGGGCCAATTTGTTGTCGGGCAGATTAAACCACTTTCATACAGGGCATTTTCACCCCCTTCCTGCCGAGACCAATTTTTCGTTTTCGGCGCTGTCGCACTTAGAATGACAATTGCGCGGTCGTGCGACGTGGCTCCCAAACAAAATTGACGCCCTTTTTTTCCCACAAATAGAGCTTTCTTTTGGTGGTATTTGATCACCTCTGCGGTTTTTATTTTTGTGCGCTATAAAGAGCGACAATTTTGAAAAAAACACAATATCTTTTACTTTTTGATTTAATATCATAATTTTTTTTTTTTTTTTAAAGCCATTTTTTTTTCCTCCGTTTAGACTGATACGTATTCTACATATTTTTGGTAAATGTTGAACCAAAAACAAAAATAAAAAACAGTTTTGCGTTAAAAAAGACATTGCCCTTTCCAAATACACAGCAGCTGAAAAAATCATGGATGTGAACGTGTCCCATAGGAAAAACTATGTAAATGAACTCGTGTGTTTCTGCAAAAAGCATAAAAAAACAAAAAAAAAAAAAAACACACACACACACACACACACACACACACACACGTGTGACCGAGGTCTGAGATGTTTAGTAACAAAATTAGTACAAAGAGCGCAAATAATCGCCACTGTAAGGAGTTAATTTTTAACATGATGTTACTGGCCGATTAATAGATTATGAAAATGGTAATCAATTTCATAAATCTATTCGTTGTCGATTAATCGATCAGTTGTGTCGGCCCTAGTTCTTGGAAATGCATGCCAATGTTCTTTGTTGCCAAGCAATTTTTTGTGAAACACATCGACCTCTAGCAATATATAGCAAAGAATTATTGTTGCTATTACTCTTGTGGGAGGACACAATTTTAAACCATTCATAGGAGGTGGAAAAGCAAGCCTCTAGCAAGCAGTTATCTTTGTCTTTATTTTGGGGGTGACGTGTATTAGTGGGGGGGGGGTTCAGTCTGGTCTTTTAGTTGGATGGGGGTCAATCTGAGGTGTCAGTATTGTTTTGTGGGTTGTCAGTCTGGGGGGGGGGATCTATGCGTCTGTAGCCAGCGGTGGGGGGGGGGGGGGGGATTCCTAATTATTTTTTGGTTTGGAGTAAGTAGGCTTCCTCACTCCTCAACGTACTTATAATATTTGAATTCAACTATTTTTTAAAAACTCTGTGTGTACCTTTCCCTAAAGATGTAGAGATACCCCTCATTTACCAAGTTACTGTCTTTCCATCCCCCCATCCCTTTCTGCCTTTATTTTTCTTCCCCCTTCCTCTTTACCTCCTGATCTTCTACTGTTCGACATAAATTGAACCCAAGCCTATTCATTAAACCTTTGGGCGCAAGTGCCGCCGTAGGCGATAGCCATTTGGCACGCTCGTTACTGCTTTCTTATAAGTGATATGACAACTTTATTTATGATGTACTGTTTATTCTGCAAATAAAAATTTTCAACTCTTAAAAAATAAAAAAAAATAAAAAAATATTAAATTATTGTTGCAGCTTCGACTGTATGGCCTGTATAATTCAAATAAGCACCCATTTCATGGTTTTATGAATGTGTTTTTTTTTAAACTATTTTTGTAATAAAACATAATTTTAATTCAATTTTGTCTCACCATCCATCGCTGGTACTAGTAATGTTTGCAAGGTTTTTATTCTATTCTTTCGTTATGGATGAGGTACTCATATATAGCCTATTTTAGCTTCATGGTCCCAATTTCAACAGACAACTCAAGAGAAGATCAGGTCCATAATAGTATTTTACACTGAGGAATTGGACATTACAGTTAAATACAACTTTTAGAAACGACCAATCCTAGTTGAGGATCAAATATTGCTGCATCTAGTAATACAAGCCGTGTAATAACGTGAAAGACCAAAAATGATAAATGCCCTTTCTTGTCTGTAGCAAACACATGCATGCAAGTTTGGCATCAAACAAATGAAGCTTCAATCTCGGATTTCTTTGTTCTACAAGTAGGAAACCAGAATAATCCCAACTGCGATTGCACAATCTTGTCCCATCACCTTTTAGTTAGAACATTTAGATTGTCAATTCATCTGGCCACACAGAGACCTTAAAGCGGGGGTTCACCCTTAGAGGGCACTTTTCCCCCTTAGATTCCTGCTCGTTTTTACTAGGGGAATCGGCTATTTATTTTAAAATATGTGCAGTACTTACCCGTTTACGAGATGCATCCTCTCCGTCGCTTCCGAGTATGGGCTTCGGGAATGGGCGTTCCTTCTTGATTGACAGTCTTCCGAGAGGCTTCCGACGGTCGCATCCATCGCGTCACGATTTTCCGAAAGATGCCGAACGTCGGTGCGCAGGCGCAGTATAGAGCCGCACCGACGTTCGGCTTCTTTCGGCTACGAGTGACGCGACGGATGAGACCGTCGGAAGCCTCTCGGAAGGCTGTCACTCAAGAAGGAACGCCCGCTCCCGAAGACCCATACCCGGAAGCGACGGAAGAAGATGCAGCTCGAAAACGGGTAAGTACTGCTCATATTTTAATACAAATAGCCGATTCCCCTAGACCGAACGAGCAGGAAGCTAAGGGGATAAAAAAAAATTTGTTTACAAATGGGTGAACTCCCGCTTTAAAGTGGAGGTTCACCCTATAAAAAATTTCTAACACTACATCCAGCACCGTGCTGCATATAAAATGTCACGGACCTTTATTTTTTTTCCCCCCCGTAGATATCGTTTAGCCGTGGAATTCACCGCGGCTTCCGGGTTGGGAATCCCGCGGGAGTGGGCGTTCCTATTGACATGCCAATCAATTGGCATGCTAAATGACGGCCCACACAGCGCGTTACGACTTCCCGAAAGAAGCTCGGGTCGGCTCTAGTCGGCGCCGGTGCGCAGGCGCCGAATAGAGCCGAGCCGACCAGAGCTTCCTTCGGGAAGTCGTGACGCACTGTGTTCGTCGTCGTTTAGCATGCCAATTGATTGGCATGTCAATAGGAACGCCCACTCCCGCGGGAGTCCCTACCCGGAAGCCGTGGTGAATTCCACGGCTAAACGATATCTACGGGGAAAAAAAAAATAAAGGTCCGTGACATTTTATATGCAGCACGGTGCTGGATGTAGTGTTAGAAATTTTTTATAGGGTGAACCTCCACTTTAATGAGAACATTTGTAAAAAAGCCATATGAACATTTGTAAAAAAGCCATATAATTTGTATTGTATTCATAATGCATCGGGGGAGGGAGGAGGACTGCATAGAAGAACCACCACTTCAGAAAGTTGCCTAAAGATCTATCCATGAGATCTAGTGGTAGATCACAAGCTAGATACTCACATCTAATGTAAGTGGATTCTGCCTCAAATGGCTTACCCCTGGAAAAACTTGACGCTTTCTGCCTTGCCATTAAAGAATCCCTGGGTCTGAACTTCTAGAAAGAATTAATTGAGGGTTCTCCTGTCCATTTCTGCAAGCTTTGGTAAAGTCGAGAAGTCAATTCCTAGTTGCATTTTCTTTTAGTAGTAGACCTTGCCAACTAGCACTGGGTTTCTATACCGCTTTACCTAACATTCATGCCCCCTGCCTCGCATGCACTGGAGCTTCCCATGTGTGCCTATTCTTTCACTCATAGTCAGTGTGTCTGATCACTCAGCATTTATGATTTTACACTTTTACAATAAGTAGCAACCCATTCCAAACATGCCTGGGTGCCAACCCACAGCTTAACACCACCTTTCTCATGTTTTAGAAAAAAAAAAGGACATCATATTAGGCAATTTGGCACTAAAACATACAACCAAGGTAGTACTAGGATTACAAATGAAACTAACGGAACAGCAGCAAGGACAAGCTTATGGCATACAAAAAATACCAAGTTCAAGTTATATACTGAAGGAGCATTAACTATTTTCGCCTCCATAACATTTCGATGAACTGTGTTTACTCACCAGCTGAAGGGTCAGGGTTGGCAATTACCAAATGGTCAATGATCCTAGAAGTGAAGTCAAATGCTATTTGCTGACTGCCATGAACAACCGAGATGCTATGCCTGTCCCCATAGCTTGCCATTGGCATACCTCCTTGGAACACAATATATGGTGACCTAAACAAAGCAAAACACACATTTATGGATCATTACATAACCACACCTCACAAACAGAACCATCCCACTGCTATCAAAAAATATATGCAAAACAAGAACTGTTAAATTCAAGGCTTACCCCCTACGTGTGGTCATCCATGTTATTTTACCAATTGCCTTGCAGCGAAAGGGACCTATGAAAAAAAAATTATATTTATATACATATACACACACACACACACACACACACACACACACACACACACACACACAGTATGTTCAATCCACATCTCATTTAACGCAATTACAATCAAGGTTGCAATCAAATAGTTACCATATGGCACTTTGCTCTCCATAGGAGACTGTTGGACACATTCCCCAGTTGCATCCCACTGGTTGTATCCTCCATCATTATGACAGCTTATTATTTGCTGTGCATCTCGACACCAGAACACATTTTCCAGTTGCTGAGAGAAAACATTGAAGAAAAAAAAAAACAGTTCAACAAATTGCAATTTAAAGATCACATCAGAAAGCGAAATAAGATGGTTCCATGGAAGGGTTTTGAAAGCACATGCCACTAAATGTCACTTAAATCCCCTATTCCAACCAAAGGTTTAGAAACAGAAGGTTTTTTTTATTGCAGTCTGTAACCCGAATGGCTAATTTCCCTCACTTTCTATCAGGCCAGGAAGTAATGGCAAATGTCTCCAACAAACACACAGCCTGCAACAAAAATAGGATTTCTTGCATGCACAGTAAAATCCTTCTCTTGGTTTATAGACCGACGTAGTTCATGGACAGACCTAGATCGATTGACAGTTGGGTCATACCGTCACCCGCTTGAACAGATCACTAGGTAGAAGACAAAAGCTAAACCCAGAGGTAACCCCTGCTGGTGGCCAACTCCCTCACTTCGGTTGAGCTCAGTTAGAAAACAAGCAGTAAAATAAAATTTAAAAAAAAGACTCCAAAACAATGGCAAAAACCAACAGACTAGAGAGGCAGGTGCTCTTAGAGAAAAGGTTTTACAGAGAGTACAAAAAAAAAAAAAATGGTACCGAGGGCATGATCATGAAGGGGTAGGACCAGTTTTCCCTCAATGGACCCCAAGAAACAGATTTTACAGCAAGTACAAAAACACAAGCCTTTCTTGTGCATTGCAGGGACACACAAGCCTCAAAGCTTTAGCTCAACCAAAAGCAACCAAAAAGCAGTCCAACTGAGGGTTGAGCAACACAGCAAACAGTAATAGGCCAAAGGAAAAAAAAAAAAAAAAACCTGGGACACCTGCTGCTCAAGGAGCAGCCTAAAGAACCTTATGCCCAGAACTGGTATTGGATGAGGCCGAAAAAAGAAAATGTGGTAGAACTTCAAGAACACGTGAACAGAAGATTGGGTGGCCTTGAAAATATGGCTGATGCTTAAAAGTCCCAGAAGCACTTACTGCTCTAGTAGAGCCCTTAAAGGCCATAGACTCAAATAAATGGCCTGCCTGTGCCACCTAGAAGATGAAACTGAAGCCAGTGTACCCCTTTTCAGGATGGCAAAAAAAAACACATGCCAAAACCACATGCAGACAATGGACAAGCTTCCCTATGGTTAACTCAGTGTTTCTCAATTCCAGTCCTCAGGCCCCCCCAACAGGTCAGGTTTTCAGGATTTCCCTCAGATGAAAAGGCTGTGGTGATTACTAAGGCAGTGAAACTGATCAAATCACCTGTGCAAAATAATGGAAATCCTGAAAACCTGACCTGTTGGGGGGGCCTGAGGACTGGAATTGAGAAACACTGGGTTAACTGGAGATGACAAAGGAACAGAAGAACATTGTCCTGGTTGAGGTGAAAAGGCAGAAACTACATTAGGCAAGAAGTTGTCTTGGTGGCTCAGCAACATGTCACCCTGCAAACCCAGAAAGGTTTTACTACTGAATAAGACTGCTGGTTCAAACACTCAACTCCGAGGTAATGGCTACAAGAAACACCATCTTGTGACTGATATTAGAGACAGGGCTACAGCCATCTGCTCCAAACATTCAATAAGGATCAACCGCAGCAATAGTTAAATCCATTTACATGGGGATTTTAACCAATCAGATGTGGCCCAGCAAAGTAAAGTCACAGCTATGATCGAGTGAAGGACAGGACTTGTCAAAGAGAACCAAGCTCAATAAAAAAGGGGTTCCAACTGCTTCCTGACTGTGTCCTTGTTGGACAAGACTGGACCTACAGTGGGAATAGACCACTTCTGTACACAATCCTCACATAGATATAAAGGCCAGCCTTAGGGAAGCCTTTGTGGCCTTGGAGTTTTAAAGTCTAATGGGGACAACAGCACTGGTAAAAGCAACAGGCCGATCTAGTTTCACAGCGATGCACACCTGCATCAATAAAGCCTCATACACACGATCGGATTTTCTGTGGACAAAGCGTATTACTTTTAGGAACTTGCATACAAACGGCAAATAATTGTCGGCCAACAAACACAAAACAAAGTGTTTTCAGCTCTTTAGCGCAACCCTTAGGTCAACGTCTGCCAATGTTGCGTTATGGTGAGCATTGCTTCTGAGCATGCATGTTTGTACTTTGGTGTTTTGAAGATCACGATCAGAAAATCCGACAACACACAATTGTTGGCAGACAATTTTAAAGCATGCTATCCCACATTTGTCTGTGGAAAATCCGACAATTGTCAGAGCATACAAAACAGTCGGATTTTCCGGCAAAAGCCCATCACACAATTCCTGTTGGATAATCCGATCGTGTGTATGAGGCTTTAGAGCTGAAACTGTATACATTTTTAAACAGCAGACTTGGACACCTCAGGGGTAAGCTCATCAATTAAGGACTGAAGCAACTCCGCTAGGGTTGCAAGCAAAACAGCTACAGAATCTGCAGGACAGGGCACAGGAGAGTTCACTTGTGATCAAAGTCAACAAATAATTGGATGATATGGTTCATTGGTTCATAAAGTCTTGCATGACTGGTAATGACCTCAGCCGAAAGGACAGAGGATGCAACCAAACCTGACAGAGCTACAAAGAACTCCAGTCTGTATATCAGCACCATCAGCTAGTACCACTGACTGTAGTAATCCCATGTATAAAAACCAGACATGTTGCGACCACATGGCAGTAAGTAAGCGACAAGGCCTCAGGTACTCAGGAAACTAGTAGCCGGTAAAGGGGGCTAGCCCAAAGCCACCAAGTAGACAGTAAGAACACATCAAAGATCTAAGTTTCACATGGCACAGGTAGCTGCATAAACTGTATACAGTGGAGCCTCGGATTGCGAGTAACGTAGGTAACGAGCGTGTCGCAATACGAGCACGGTTTTTAAAAAATCCTAACTCGGTTTGCGAGTGCCGTTTCGCAAAATGAGCAGGATTCAGGCCAAAGCGTTGTGCAGTACCACATTTGGCCTGAGGTGGGGGAGGGCGCCGGAGCCGAACGGCACCGTTCGGAAATGCCCAAGGACAGCTCAGCTGACCTTGGCAAACCTCAGGAACAGAGTCTTGTCAAGGTTTCCTTGGGCCTTTCCGGCCGTTTGAGGCTCTCCGGCCCACCCCCCACCCCTCTGGCTGCATGCGGTATTGCATGCCATTGAAGTTAATGCGGAACAAAATTTATTTAGTTTCAATTGACTTCAATAGGGAAACTCGCTTTGATATGCAAGTACTTTGGATTACGAGCATTCTCCTGGAACGGACAATGCTCGTAATCCGAGGTTCCACTGTAGTGGGAAAGAGCATGGAGCGTGCACAACACTCAACCGAGCACGATATCAGCACTCAGTCCCACAGAGTTAACCCCATCTGTGGCAAAAAGTATCAGGCATACAGGTGCAGACCAATGCAAATGAAGTTGCTCCCGATGCCCAGCTCGACTGTCCTAATACCCGAGCCTTCAGAGACAGCGCAAGCACTGAGGCTAGTGCGTTCTGAACCTTAAAAGTGCTCTGCAGTCAACAAGTAAGAATCTGGAAGGCACCCCACATGGAATTCAGTGCCCAAAAGGTCACTCACAGGCTATTCCCCCCAGTCATGCAGGGCACGGATGCAGTATGCCCAATGACAGGCTGAGGCTGACTGTGCCAGATAGCTGCAATCAAAGAGAAAGCTCTAGCAGCTGTGTAAAGAAGTGTCTTGATTGAAGGGAAAAAAAAACAACAGGAGGGGAAAAAAAAAAAAAAAAGTAAAAAAGCAAAAAACTGGTACCTCTAACATTGCAAAGCTGAAGAAAAGACATTCATACCTTCTAGACCACCAGCAAAAAGCTGGAGGCATGCTGGTAACAGGAGACCATTATCCTCGTATGAGGCAGTATAACCCAAGGGTTTAAGACTTCCTGTGTCTCTCAATGGATGAGAAAGAAATCCTAATCGAACCAATGACTCTAGTGCTGCAAGAGGTTCAAACCAATGTGCTGTCCTATTGCAAATGAGAAAGAATGTTCCGATATCCGATTTTTCAAAATTTCCATACAAACTTTCTAAGGAAAAACTGTGTCCAGCTTAAGTGAGATGAAAGCTTCCCACTAAGGTCAAAGACAGCAATAAAAAGTTGACAGAAGTATTTACCATTCTCCAAGAAAAAAACGAGCTGGAATTGGGCTTTAAAGACACCTCAATATAGATGGCTTCAATCAGTGTAGGACTATTGGTATTAAACATGGTATTAATGAATCTCTCATAAAGATACATAAAGATGACAAATTGCATTTTTTCCCCCCCTCACCCATTTAGTGTAAATGTAGCCATTTAAAGCACAGACTCTCGAACATTAACTATACTCTATATAGAGTGGCAAGTTTAAAAGTGGTTGTAAACCCTTTTTTACAACATTATGCTACAGGTAAGCCTATATTAAGGCTTACCTGTAGCTTACCCAGGATATATCTCCTAAACCTGCACAGTTTAGGAGATATCCCCTGGCATTGGCACATGCGCACTGGGGCAAACTGAAGCAATGGTAGCTAAAAAAAAAAAAAAATTCTGTAGTGACCCTTTAAACATTCACAGTGCATGGGGGAAAAGAAAACTAGCATTGGGACTTTAAATGAGGCACATAAAAAACAAACATACGCCTCCATCCCTGTTGGATACAAAAAAAATAAATAAAGAAAAAGGAGGGGAGATTTTGGGACTTTAGATGAGATGCGTTTTTAAAGCGGTTGTAAACCGCATAAACTTTTTTTTTTTTCCCCCAAACCTGCAATGCAAAAGGCATAATAGGCTAGTATGCACCGCATACTAGCCTATTATGAAATACTTACCTCGGAACGAGGTGTGTACCACTTACCTGGTCCACGCCGAGCAGGATGTCATCTTGCTCCGGCGTGTCTTCCGGGTATCGCCGCTCCAGCGCTGTGATTGGCTGGAGCGGCGATGACGTCACTCCCGCGCGTGCGCGCGGGAGATTTAAAATCGGCAGGGTCCGGCGATGCCGGTCCTTCAGCCGTGGAGTCCCCCCTGCGCATGCGCCGCCCGCATTGCGGGGGTAATATCTCCTAAACCGTGCAGGTTTAGGAGATATTCTCCTTACCTACAGGTAAGCCTTGTTGTAGGCTTACCTGTAGGTAAAAGTCCAAATAGTGGGTTTACAACCACTTTAAGCAAACAGTAAGTATAAATAAAGTTGTAAACGTTTTTAATCAGGCTCACACCACCCAAACAGCAAGCCAAATTCAACTGTCTAACTGTGTACATTAAAAGCAGAGGATTGGTTGCACGCGTTTGCAAGTACATGATTAAGCTGCAGAGCCATCGCCAAGGCTCTCTGCGTTCTGCAGTCCTAACTAAACTTTTAAAGTCTCTTCAATAGAGGCATATAAATACTGATGGGTAGATAGAGGGCAGGTGACTAGGGTGACTAGGGTGACTAGGTGACTCCCCGCCTCCACCTATGCTTGGTATGGTAGTAAGGAGCACTGCTTTTAACGCATCCCATCTAAAGTCCCAAAATCTCCCCTCTTTTTTTGTATCCAACAGGGATGGAGGCGTATGTTTTTCATATGCCTCATTTAAAGTCCCAATGCTAGTTTTCTTTATACCATACAGCGATGGAGATGCGTTTTATACCTTTATACATTTATGCGTTTTTTTCCAGTGCTCCTTACTACCATACCAAGCATAGGTGGAGGCAGGGACACACCCCTAGTCACCTGCCCTCTATCTACCCATCAGTATTTATATGCCTCTATTGAGGAGACTTTAAAAGTTTAGTTAGGACTGCAGAACGCAGAGAGCCTTGGCGAAGGCTCTGCAGCTTTATCATGTACTTGCAAACGCGTGCAACCAATCCTCTGCTTTTAACGTACACAGTTAGACAGTTGAATTTGGCTTGCTGTTTGGGTGGTAAGTGTGAGCCTGATTAAAAACGTTTACAACTTTATTTATACTTACTCTTTGCTTAAAAACGCATCTCATCTAAAGTCCCAAAATCTCCCCTCTTTTTTTGTGCATTACTTCAACAAACACCAACTGAATTCAGTAGTTTGCACACTTGGGAGTCCAATTTTTTAGTCAGCAATTTTAATTTTTTTACATTTCCTTTAACAGCCAGCTATAAACAGGTTAAAAAAAAAAACGCAAATCGCAGTAAAACCGCGATACCTGCGTTTTGGATGCGGGTCCATTGAATTCTATTACATGCAAAACGCTGCTTTTTTGCAGGGAAAAAGTCCCTGACCCTTTCCAAAAATGCAGAGGCACAAAAATGCATTGATGTGAACATGTTCCATAGGAAACCATGTTAAAAAATTTCCCTGCCTTTCTGCAAAATGCATCAAAAAACACATCAGTGTGAATGGAGCCTTAGAGCCATTTTGCCTGATAAGGCTCCATTCACACTAATGCTTTTTTTGATGCATTTTGCAGAAATGCAGGGAAATTTTTTAACATGGTTTCCTATGGAACATGTTCACATCAATGCTTTCTTGTGCCTCTGCGTTTTTGGAAAGGGTCAGGGACTTTATTTCCTGCAAAAAGCAGCGTTTTGCATGCAAAAGAATTCAATGGACCTGCATCAAAAACGCAAGTGCCGCAATTTGCGTTTTTTTTTAACCTGTTTATAGCTGGTTGCTAAAAGAAAAGTAAAAAAAAAAAAAAAAAACGCAAATCGCGGTAAAAACGCACGTCGAAAAACGCAGCAAGCACTGCAAAAACGCTCAAAAGCAACATGCATAGGTGTGAATCGAGCCTAAGAGACACTCAAGGATTTTAAGATTGCTGTTCATAAGAAACATCAGATGTGAACCATGCCTCACACAAAACAAACTCTGTGAAGATAATACAATCAAGAGTACTTGATCTAAATTAGGCTGGAAAGAAATACAAAGTAATCTAAAAAAGCAGTTAGACAGATTGTCTATGAATGGAGACAGTTTAGTACTGTGGCTATTATCTTCCTAGAAGCAGGCATCCAGCCAGTTGCCACCCAAGGCACAAAGCAGAATCCTCAATGAGGCAAAGAACCCACAATTAACTGCTAAAGGCTTAACCACTTCCCGACCGCCGCATGTAGATATACGTCGGCAGAATGGCACGGACAGGCACATCAACGTACCTGTACGTGCCTGCCTAGACGTGGGTCGGGGGTCCGATCGGGACCCCCCACCCCCCTACATGCGGCGGTCGGGTTCCCTTGGGGAGCGATCCGGGACAACGGCGCGGCTATTTGTTTCTAGCCGCTCCATCGCGATCGCTCCCCAGAGCTGAGGAAAGGGGAGAGACGTATGTAAACACGGCTTCCCCGTGCTTCACTATGGCGCTGCATCGATCGAGTGATCCCTTATATAGGGAGACTCGATTGATGACGTCATTCCTACAGCCACACCCCCCTAAAGTTGTAAACACACACTAGGTGAACACTAAATCCTACAGCGCCCCCTGTGGTTAACTCCCAAACTGCAACTGTCATTTTCACAATAAACAATGCAATTTAAATGCATTTTTTGCTGTGAAAATGACAATGGTCCCAAAAATGTGTCAAAATTGTCCGAAGTGTCCGCCATAATGTCGCAGTCACGAAAAAAAACGCTGATCGCCGCCATTAGTAGTAAAAAAAAATAATTAATAAAAATGCAATACAACTATCCCCTATTTTGTAAACGCTATAAATTTTGCGCAAACCAACCGATAAACGCTTATTGCGATTTTTTTTACCAAAAATAGTTAGAAGAATACGTATCGGCCTAAACTGAGGGAAAAATTTTTTTTTAGATATGTTTTCGGGGGATATTTATTATAGCAAAAAGTAAAAAATATTGCATTTTTTTCAAAATTGTCGCTCTATTTTTATTTATAGAGCAAAAAATAAAATCCGCAGAGGTGATCAAATACCACCAAAAGAAAGCTCTATTTGTGGGAAAAAAGGACGCCAATTTTGTTTGGGAGCCACGTCGCACGACCGCGCAATTATCTGTTAAAGCGACGCAGTGCCGAATTGTAAAAACCCCTTGGGTCATGTAGCAGCATATTGGTCCGGTCCTTAAGTGGTTAAAATCATCACTGGAACGGGCAAACTTCCCTGAATCTACCATTTAAGTATTTTAACAGGCAGGGTGTCCATGGCAGACTACCACAAAGAAAGCCACTGATCTCCGCTGAAAAAAAAATAAAAAACACACCACACAATGCTGTGTGCCTGAAGTATGCAAAAGGGAACCTTGGAAAACCACAACGGTACTGGAAAAATGTTTTGTGAACCAATGAAACAAAAGTTGATCTGTTTGGGAAGAAAAGGGCACAGCTTACCAACATCAACACATCATGCCACGAGTGAAGTATGGTGGAGGGATCATCATCATCTGGGCTGGCTTTACTGCCTCAGGGCCTAGACCACTTGCCATTGTTGGGGGGGGGGGGGGGGGGCGAATTCAAGTTTACAAAAATAAAATCATTTTGGAGTGACCCAGTCAGAGCCCAGACCTTAACCCCATAGGGATGCTGACTTTAAGAACCCCAAGAAAGTAATTTGTACCAGACATCCTACAAATGTGTCCAAGCTGAAGCAGTTTTGAAAAGGAATGAGGAATTGGTCAAAAATTCCTCCTGAACATTGTGCAGGTCTGATCCAGAGTTACTAAAAGTGCTTGCTTTTAGTCATTGCTGCAAAATGAGGTTTGACCAGCCATTATCTCCAAGGGTTCACTTCCTTCCTCCATCACTGTAAATGTTTAATGGGTGTGTTCAATAAAAACACGAGAAGTTAGAATGGTTTGCGTTATCAGCTTAAGTACATTGGGGGTTATTTACTAAAACTGGAGAGTGCAAAATCTGGTGCAGCTCTGCATGTTAACCAATCAGCTTCCAGGTTTCATTGTCAAAGCTTAATTGAACAAGCTGAAGTTAGAAGCCGATTGGCTACCATGCACAGCTGCACCAGATTCTGAGTGCTCCAGTTTTTTAGTAAATTTCCCCCATTGTGTTTATTATTGCGAGTTAGCGGAGGATCGGATAAACTTTGTAGCCAATTACAGCAGAAAACCAGTTAATTCCAAGTCGTTCACACATCTTTTGTTGCCACTGTAAATGAACAGAGCTACCCCATTTTTAGAAATTCCTTTACCTGTGTGCCGAGAAAATGCCGCACACTGCAACCAGTTGAGGTATCCCATGCCATCATAAGGCCACGACTGTAGCCAATCAGG
Organism: Rana temporaria; assembly: GCF_905171775.1. Classification (NCBI taxonomy): domain Eukaryota; kingdom Metazoa; phylum Chordata; class Amphibia; order Anura; family Ranidae; genus Rana; species Rana temporaria. The sequence continues at coordinate 61,171,343 of NC_053500.1, read as the reverse complement.
ATCTGATTTGGGTTCCGCGGGTGCTCCTCTAAGGCTTCCACTGACTCAAAGGGACGTCTGTTTGCATAATCATCTGGAAGACTGAGACCAGAGAAGGATGAGAGTTAGGACGAGTTTTTCTAGCACAACTTAACAAAACAACGTTCGGTTTAGGAAAACTTACTCTTGCAATGCCACATCATGTGAAACAGTCTTTTCTGCTACTACTTGCAAGTTTGGTAAAGAGATGGTGAAAACACTGCCTCCCTCTGTACCCACATATAGTCTTTCCCCAGAGGAGTGTGTTAGCAGAACCTTAATTTGTGTTACACTAGGAGGTGCCCTGTGAAAAACAAAGATCAATCAACATTTGAGGAAACATTTCAGACAGCAGCACAAATAAAGGATAATAGACCTGTAATGCACATATACATACATACATACATACAGGTTACACTATATACAGTAAAAGACTGAGCAGAATTAAAAATAATCTAGTACAGACTTTCGTGTAACATGCTACATGTAGAATCATTATAAAGTAGTTATATTGTGGAGAAGAATTAGAGGGTTTTACTACCCACCCTGGGGGTCCACGAAGGGTAAACTTCTTTTCCTCATGCAGCTCAGAGAGTCCATCATGCTGCTTTAAGGACCATAAGTGGAGGCTGTTGTCATCCAGCAAGGTGACAATTTGGCACTAGAGTATTGTGAAAAAAAGTCCAATAAGTCAGCTTTTATAAATCCCAGCACAAATATAAGAAATCAGACATGGCAAACAACACTATAATAATATGTACATTGCAGTGATTATACTGCTTGATAGCCATTTGCTCATGAAGAATCATGTCCAAGTATATGATCATATACATACAAATACACACACACACACACACACACACACACACACACACACTTGTGCTCAAAAGTCTGCATACCCTGGCAGAAAATGTGAAATGTTGGCATTAAATATTGAAATTATGACTGATCATGCCACAAAACTTTTCTTTAAGGATAGCAATCAAATTAAGTAATTTATTATCACGATTTAAAAAGAATAAAAAAAAACAAATCACCCAAATGGCCCTGATAAAAAGTTTACATACCCTGGAATTTTTGGCCTTGGTACAGACACAGAAGGTGGCACACACAGGTTAAAAAGGCAAGTAAAGGGTTAATTTCCCACATTTGTGGATTTTTAAATGGCAATTAGTGTGTGTATTAATAGACAATGAGTTTGTTAGCTCTCACATGGATGCACCAAGGCTAGACACTGAGCCATGAGGAGGTAGAAAAGAACAGTCAAAAGACATGCGTAAAAAGGTAATGAAACTTTACAAAGATGGAAAAGGATATAAGATGGTATCCAAAGCCTTGAATATGCCAGTCGGTACTGTTCAATCACTCAATAAGTGGAAAATTTGGGGGGGGGGATCTCTTGATACCAAGCCAAGGTCAGGGAGATCAAAGAAAGATTTCAGCCACAACTGCCACAGGAAATGTTCCGGATACATGGTAAAGTTGCCAGAAAGAAGCCTTTACTGCACAAGTTCCACAAAATAAAAAGCCTGGCTAGAATATGCCCAACACCTTGACAGGCCTCATTGGCTTTTTTTTGGTGGCATTGGCGCAGCAAAGGCTTCCTTCTGGCAGCTCAACCATGCAGCTCTTTTTTGTTCAAGTATCATTGAATTGTGCTCCTTAAAAACAAACACACCATCTTTTTAGAGAGCAGCCTGTATTTCTCCTGAGGTTACCTGTGGGTTTTTCTTTGTATCCCGAGCAATTCTTTCACCAATTGTGGCTGCAATCTTTCTTGGTCTACCTGACGTTGGCTTGGTAGCAAAAGAGCCCCTAATTTTCCTTTTAAGCGATCAAACTGACCGGCATATTATCTTCTTATATCCTTTTCCATCTTTGTAAAGTTTCATTACCTTGTTACGCAGGTCTTTTGGCTGTTCTTTTCTATCTCCTTATGGCTCAGTGTCTAGCCTGCTCAGCGCATCCTTGTGAGAGCTACAAACAAACTGACCATTTATACACAGACACTAATTTTGATATAAAAAGCCACAAATGTGGGAAATTGACCTTTAAATTTCCATTTTAACCTGTGTGTGTGCCACCTTTTGTGTCTGTACCAAGGCCCAACATTCCAGGGTATGCAATTTTTTTTATCAGGGCCATTTGGGAGATTTCTGTTACAATTTAAAAAGAATCCCCCCAAAAAAACAAATAAATATGATCCCCTCAGCCATCCAGTACACTCCTCCTGATTGGCTAAGACAGAGCAGCATCGCTATTGGCTCCCACGACTGTCAGTCAATCAGGGGAGTGGGTGGGAAAAGGCCAGGCTCCATGTCAATAGATACACAGAGGTCTGACTCAGCTTGGGTGACAACTTGTAACAAGCTGCTGGCTGAGGGGCACTCAAAAAGGAGGGAGGGACTAAGAGCAGCAAAGAAGAACCCGAGAAGCATGATCTGGGCTTCTCTGCGCAAAACCGACTGCAAAGGAGGAGGCAAGTATAACGTTTGAAAAAAAAAAAAAAAAAAAAAAATTATATAATTATATAATTATATATATATATATATATATATACATACACACACACACACACACAGTTTTTGGCATATCTGTCATTTTCAATATTAGTGCCAAAATTTCACAATTTCTGCCAGGGTATGCTAACTTTTGAGCATGAATATATATATATATATATATATATATATATATATATATATATATATATATATATATATATATATATATATATATATATATATATATATATATATATATATATATATATATATATATATATATTTTTTTTTTTTTTAAATGCACACACACACACACACCTTTTTGTGAATGTGACTCATACAATTCATCCATAAAACAGAAACATGAGAAAAGACCAACAGGCAGCTTATGCCATATAATGTGCTAGGCCGGGCATCACTAAATGGCGGCCCGCAAAAAGTCAACCCGACAGCTCCTGCGCCTTCAGTCCACAACTGTCCCGCCTCCCGCTCTGTGAAAGGTAGGAGTGGAGAGGGAAGGGAGGAAAATGTATGAAAATGTTAAGGATGGGGAGCGGGGGCAGTGCTGTGTGTGTGGAGGGGGGGGGGGGGGGTCATGTAAAGGGGGCAGTACTATGTGGGGGGGATATGTGATGGGGGCAGTACTGTGTGGGGGGATATGAAATGGGGCAATACTGTGTGGGGGGGGGGGCAATATGTGATGGGGCAATACTGTGTGGGGGGATATGTGATGGGGTACTACTGTGTGGGGGGATATGTAATGGGGCAATACTGTGTGGGGGGGAGGGGATATGTGAAGGGGGGGGTAATACTGTGTGGGGGTGATATGTGAAGTGGGGTAATACTGTGTGGGGGGATATGTAAAGGGGGGGGCAATACTGTGTGGGAGCAATACTGTGTGGGGGGGGGGATATGTAAAGGGGGGCAATACTGTGTGGGGGGGGATATGTAAAGGGGGGCAATACTGTGTGGGAGCAATACTGTGTGGGGGGGGGGATATGTAAAGGGGGGCAATACTGTGTGGGGGGGGATATGTAAAGGGGGGCAATACTGTGTGAGGGGGGATATGTAAAGGGGGGCAATACTGTGTGGGGGGGGATATGTAAAGGGGGACAGGGCTGTGGTGGGGAAGATGTGAAGGGGACAAGCAGCTGCGCACAAAATGAGGTGCTGCACAGAAAAACGTGAAGAGGTACCATTGACTCCTAAATGCACTAAAAATTACATTTTCTGCACATGGAAATTGCATGGTACGAAAAACGCATCATGCAGTTTCCATGTGGCTGCCTTTTTAAAAAGATGCCAGGACCTTTTCCCAGCAGAAACACAGGCAAAATAGCCCATTCAAACGAATGGTGTGTCGTGCCTGCACCCCTGGGCTGCGATGTGAAGAATCGGGGTAATCGCACAAAACTGCGATGCGGACCTCGGCTGGAAGAAAATTTTACTAATCGGACCTCCATGAATTTTAATTCAATACCCCTGTGCTAGGCCATCTAACAGTACCGGTGCACAAGGGCTCTTGCAAGCTCTTTATTGTAGCCCCTTTCAGTTCACAGCTCTTTATAAAATCCCTAGATTCCCAGACTAGCTGGGAAAGGAGAGGTGTCACTGTAACCAGGCAGACTGCCGCTCAGACTTCTGAAAGTAAAGTCAGTTTTTACACTGGGTTTTCACAACTGCTATATAGGTACTGCTAGAGACCTGCCAAATGAGAGGGCGAGCGATAAAGAGCTAACAATTTCTATGTACATACACTGTTAGAAATAGCATTGTAGCTCACCTGGTTGGGAATAAAGCTGATCTTGATCACTGCATTATTCTCATCATGCAAGCCCATAAATTCCACTCCAGGACAACCATAACTGAGGGGAAACTAGGTTAAGAAAATATTTTAAAATGAAAACTACACATGCAAAATGTCACCACACAATCTGGGAGTGCAGCCTTTATATAGACTCAAAGACCAGAAATAGAACAGGATAGTGAAATGTACCTGCTGTCCACACAAAGCCACAAAATACAGTACATAAAATTTGCCATTATAACCATCTACATTATGCTGTATCATCATACTAGACTGATGGACTTCCCAGACTTATTCTTCCATTGCATTTGCTTTATTACCATTTTACCAAAGGATGGCAAAAATGATGTGTTGTAAAATGCTGACAGCGTTTTACTGGCAATAGGATTGACATTTTTTTATACCGATGAACGGGACTGTTCACATCTAGTTTGCAATTTAAATATATTTCTACATATTTCAATTGTAATATTCCATTGAAATGGATAGATCATCATATATAGTTTTATTTTCAAATATTTTATTGAAATTTTTTCATAAACAAGTACAGAATATTAGACATGTACAAATTGCAGAATATGCACACCATATAAAAACATTCCTTAAAAGGAAAATATAAGCGACATATAAATATTTATGAAGTCAATAGAGGATAAAAGGTAAGGAAAGGATGAGGGAGGGGAGTAAAAGAAGGGAGAGGAAAAAAAAAAAATCTAGGAGAGGGAAAATATATGCATTTCAATGGATAAAACCCCCCTATCGAGATTGAAAAAGAAGGGGAGTCTGGAGAGGGTGAAATAAAACATTCTTTAATGAAAGAAATTCAGTGGAACTTTTGAAAGATAACCAGCATGCCCATTTTTCATAAAAGGCCTTAGGTGAATCTTTGGATTGAGAAATAAGTTCTTCCATTTCGGCCATGTACCCAATTTTAATAAACCAATCCGAAATGGGAGGTGAAGACTGTGTCCATCTAATGGGTATACAGAGTTTGGCGGCAATGATTAGGTGAAACAAACGATTTTTTATAAATGTACTGAGGTAGCAAGGAGTGGTGTAGCAAATATTGGGCAGCAGTGAAGTCAGGGGTATATGTTGTAATGTGAGAAATGAATCGATGGACTTCCTTCCAGAAGGATTTGATCAGATCACATTCCCACCATATGTGTAAGAGTGTGCCCTGAGCACGGTTACAACGCCAACATAATGGTGAAATGTTTGCATTATATTTATGAATGATCATATATAGTTTTTATTGTGTGTGCTAAAGCAAGTGCAACACATACAGGTATTTACTACCACTTATGGAGATCACGGTACTCCCCCTGATAAAAGGCTTCATCTGCTTTTCTCATCATATTGACACTATTCAGGATCAGTGTCTATTTCCTGGAGTGAGAAGGTGGCTCAGATAGGACACAATCATTCAAATCTTGATGCTGTGCAGTTCTTGGCAGTGTTCACAAATGTGACACAAATCAGCCCCTGCTATTTGATACAAAGTTACAATGTTGCTGTCTGATCACTGGGAAAATTACGGAGGAAATGCTTTCACCTGCATGCAGCAGACTGACAACATAATCTCAGCCTAGACAAAGTCACCTGACTGGAGCTCAGGGACTGCTTTTGATTTGATGGAGTTTTCTGAAACTTATAGTTGCTGTATGCCATGGTGACAATACACAAAAGTTAAAATAGGAGTACAAATAACTTGAGTCCATGCAAAACCAAATAGTACAGTACAAAAAGTCCAAATGCTTAATGACGATATGCTCACAGGAGAGGAAGATTGGCCAAAAGCTTTCTTTAAACAGGATAGCCAACTCTGACTACATCCTCCATAAAATTCCAACCTAGTTCCCGGAAATTGACTTTACAATCCCAGACTGTACCAGTATGCTGGAGAGCAAACTAGAACCATTAGAGGTGTGGGTGTCCCACAAGCCTGTCATTTGTAAGTGGTGGCTGCTAGGGTATTTGTTTCCCATGTCTTAACCAGGGTGCTCATTATTATTATACAGGATTTATATAGCGCCAACAGTTTGCGCAGCGCTTGCTCATGTTATTGACCGGTATTTTGGTACATTTTGAAGGACAGGCTAGACAGGGATTCCCTTTTGCTTGGTTCTGCTCTTACTGTCCATCGCTCTCCATCTGTGACACTGTAAATTGTAACATGCCAAGAATTTATTAATGCAGACTGAGGTTTTTGAAAGGTTCAATGCAAAGCACCTGATACACTTCCAACCTATAAATGAAACACAGAATTCTCTCAGAAGTCTTTATTCCAACCACCAAGCCTATTCTGGGCCAAGTCTCCATTTACATCTTCCTCTGCCCAGTGTACTTCAAGTTGAATATGGGGGGCAGGTTCTGCATCAAGGTAGCTTGGGGTGATGGGGTCAGCCTATGCTCTCATCTTACTCCTGGTATATACTGCCATCACAAAGTCTCTAGATCAGGAGCAACAACCTAAATGCTCCAATTTTAAATAGAGGTACACTTGAGTGCCAGAACATATGTAATAGTTTAAAGCAGAGGGGGCAGGGTGCGTTTTATTTTTAAGCAATCTTCCACGTTATCAGGTTTTTATTTATGTCTGTAAAACCACTGGGGAGATGTTCCCCCACTATGATATGAGAACAAGAAATAGGGAGAGCAGGGCACAAAAAGAAAGAAAAGCCCTGTCACGCACTCTAACCCTTTACTGCTTAAAAATAGGATTTTTTGTACTCACCGTAAAATCCTTTTCTCTGAAGTCCATGGACGGACACAGCTCCTTAAATCTTGACAAGTGGGTTATGTTCCCTGTTTACAGGAGAGGACTAGGCAGAAACATGTTAAATAGTTAAATACATGTTACATTAACAGAGTTGAACAGCCCCGCCCAGGGGGCGGTCCCTCCAGACATAACCCTCCTCACTGCAGCTTGCAGCCTCAGTTCGTAACAAGCAGTACAAACCTAAAAAGGAGGGGTGGGAGCTGTGTCCGTCCATGGACTTCAGAGAAAAGGATTTTACGGTGAGTACAAAAAATCCTATTTTCTCTTATCGTCCATGGACGGACACAGCTCCTTAAATCTTGACAAGTGGGACGTCCCCAAGCAGTGTCAAAAAACGAGGGGTGGGAAATATATCAGTAAAAACAATTTTAACTTCACCCCAAAACAAGCAGAGCTCCTCAACGGAGGAGGTGCAACTTTAAACAGCCGCCGGCAAAAACTAGCGGCTGAAAAAAACATCATAAGATGCACTCACAGCAACCATGTAAATTCTGGAAAAAGCGTGAACGGACGAGCAAATCGCCGCCTCGCACACCTGTGAGACCGACGCATGATGTCGGAAAAAAAAAAAAAAACCCAGGAAGCACCAATTGCCCTGGTCGAAAGTGCCGGGACCGGAAAGGGGGGCCCGCCCTTAGGAGCATAGGCCTGTATGACGGCCTGCCCGATCCACCGAGAAATGGTGGTCGACGAGACCGCCAGGCCCTTTTGTGGACCAGACACCGACACAAAAGAGAGTCAGAAGCTCCGAAATGGAGCCGTAGTAGGCTGGTATACCCGCAAAGCGCGTACCACGCCTAAAGTATGAAAGGCCGAAACCTCCTTCGGAAGAAGGGAAGGTCGCGGGCGCACCATCACCTAATCCTTATGGGGGATCAAGCATGGCGGCTTGCAAGACAAGACCGCCAACTCAGAAACCCCTCTAACAGAGGTAAAGGCCACTAAAGGGGCCACCTTCTGAGATAGTGTCAAGAGAAAATCTCTCTGATGTTTCCAAAAGGAAGGTTCCTGAAGAACCGAGAGCACCAGAGTCAAAACTCATGGGGGAAGAGATGGGCCAAGAGGGGAAAGTATATGACAAACCCCTTGCACACAAAAAAAAAAGGGGACCCACCAGGGAACGGGCCGCAAAAAGGCCACTAAAAGAACACAGCCAAGGCTGAAATCTGCCCCCAAACGGTGCTTTAAGCAATTTTTAGATCCAATCCAAGCTTTAAAAACAGCAGGACCCTGGACATTGAAAGTACGCCCGTGGACGTCACTCCATCCCTTCGCACCAAGAGAGGTGCGACGGTAGATCCTCCGGAAGAAGACTACGGTGCCCTGTTGAGATGACCGAGTCAGACAGACCCTGGTCACCTAAAGTCTGGCTTCCAATAACCATGTTAAGCAAGTCAGTGACTGTACAACAGGAGGAAGTATGGGACCTTGAGACAGGAACCTCCTGCCCTGGCAATCGCCAGGGTGCCTCCGCTACCAGGCGCCCGATATCAGCGTACCAAGGACGCCGAGATTAATCTGGAGCGATTAGAATCATCGGGATCTCCTCAGCATCCACTCTGTGGAGCGGCCAAGGAAGCAACTACCATGGAGGAATGGCAAAAAATCACCGATACAGACAACACAGGGCCACCAGCGCGACTGACGCGTCTGTACAAGATCACTAGACCTGGCCACTAACTGACACCCTTGCGGCGGAGACAAGCTGCCAGGAGATCCATGCCATGTGAGGCTCACCTCCTGCAAGGGAGCCGAAACACCCCAAGCACAAAGACCAGTCGCCCTGGTCCAGCATCTGGCGACTCCAGTAGTCTGCCTGCCGGCATACCTGATGGTAGACTGAAGCCACGGCCGTGGCGTTGTCCGGCTGAAACCAGATTGGTCGACCACAAGGAGAAGCATAGCCTGATCGCCTAAAATAGTAGGACAATGAACAGTAGACAGCACCTGGTATTCCCAGGCGGTCTTCCACCAGGCACTAGCCAGGCCCGACCCTGGGTAGCTACCGAGACCAGACACATTCAAGGAGGTGTGGTCATAGGTCCACGCAAGTCCAGCGACTCAGGGCCGACTGGACCCGCCGGTTTTGTGAACCTCCAGGTTCACAACCCGTGAGCTGGCATTCGTCGTAAACACCGACCACTGGAAGGAAGGAACAACTTCCCGGACCGAAGAGTCGGGAATCTCTGTCACCAACTCAGAGAGACTCTGACTAGGTGGCGCACAGGAATCTAATGATTTCAGAGACAAGAGATTTTTACCACCTGGACAGTAGTTCCACTGGAAAACCAGGGTGTGGAACTGGGCATACAGTACCACCTTGAAGGAGGCTACCCACAGACCCTGAACCAGCAGGCGCCCGGAGAGAAGACCGATTGCGTGATGCCAATACCTTCTCCGCAGACTGAAGAGTCTGCAATTTCTCCAGGGGAAGAAGGACCTTTGCCACTGAGGAGTCTGGATCAACACTAGATACTCCTACGCTGAGTCGGAACCTAGCATGCCCATAATTTGAACCCTGGGTCGCACACATGTAGGGCAGGCTTGCTGCCACTGAGCTACACTTTCTGGCCTAAACGTTTAACATCCACCCGAATCTTCGGAGGGTCTGAATGGGAATAACCCATCCACTAGGTCGGAGACAGAAGCTGCTCTCAGAAGAAAGTCGTCAAAGTAGCCAATGAGGCAAAGCCTCGCTGTCCCAACAAAATTCAAATAAGTGCGAGCTCCTAGCTGAAAACCCATGGTGCTGACGCCAGATCAAAAGGGAGGGCCACAGGCTGACAGAGACCCTTCTCTCATCACGAAGCACAGAAAAAAACACTGACATGTGCAAAACGGGACATGCATGTATGCGTCCCTGATGTCCGAGGACGTCAGGACATCCCCCGGATGAAGCGCAGCTACCACCGAACAAATGGATTCCATGCGGAACTACCCGACGTTCACAAAGGTATTTAGGGCCTGAGGCCCATAGAAAACCCCAAAACTCTCGTCCTGCAGGAAAGGTAAAATTACCTTGCAGCTTAGCAAATCCCACACTGCCCAAGGCAGACCGACGTGCCGGGAGGGGAAGACACAAGGACAGAACTTTGTTCTGTGGATAGGAGGAAACCCTATCTAGTACTCCGAAGAGACCACCTCGCAGACCCACTAGTCGGAGAGCAGGGAGGTTTCACTGAATTGTGAACCTGCAAGCCGCCCCTCCCACCTAGAGACAGGGAGGGAAGGCTATATACATTGGCAGGATTTGGGTGCCGGCGTGATCGGCTTATGCACCCAGGGACAGATTAGTCCCCCAGCTGGGCCTTTGACGGCCTGGGAGGGTTGCCCCTAAATAATACACACACATAGTGTGTATGTATATTATGTAGGTGTATGCACACATGTCTTTGGAGGAAACCGGAGTACCCGGAGGAAACCCACACAGACACAGGGAGCGACAATGCAAGCTCCAGGCAGATTGGCGTCAGTGTGCAGATTCGAACCAATGACTCTTTTGCTGCCAAGTAATGGAGTTAAGCACTACACCACCGTGTGCATAAAACCATTCTGAAACAGACGCCCTGGATAACAAGGGCGCAGCATTCAATGAAGCATCACAGACCTATATGAGATGAGGCCCTGGACCAGCTGGTCCGCTAGGCTAATAACCTCAGGAGAGAGTCGGTGCTCCTCCACTGTCTGGTGCAAAATGCTCACTCTGTGAGTTGTATACAGCACTAGGGGTCAGGACTACTCCAAGATGGCCGCCGAGCGTTCAGAACGCGGCCACAGGAAAAAGGCCAGCACAATGTAAGCTGCGCCATAGCGTGGCTACGACAAAATGGGCGCCAATGGGAGTTTTCAATGTAATTGAAAAATCTCCCAAAAAATAGCGCCAGCGACCACTGAGACCCCAGTGTAGTGGCCACAATAGGCCGCAAGCCAGACCCCAGCATGGTAAACATGGAACGGGTCAGTACTTCGGATCTTCTATCAGTCAGATCCAGACAAGTAGGGGTTCCCGCCCGGCGGTGAGGGACTACAAAAGCCCTCAGTGGCTTTTCTCATTCCGCATCTCAGAAATTATCAAAGAAGGGCACAGAAGGAAAAACCTACACAGCGGTCTGATTTGTGTCATCCAAAAAAGACCGAGCCCTCAGCGGAAACCCAGCTGCACTATGCAGCTTAGGAGAGTCCCTTGCAGCAGTAAAAAGCGCACCCATAAATGCCTTATTCTGCCTTTTTTTTTTTTTTTAAACTAGGTACCTAGTCCATGGCTCCATAACAGAGCATTCCCCAGGGGATAACGGGGGAAGGGGGCACTCTTTTACCGCCCGCCCGCAGTCCACCCCCACCCTGGCACAAACTGTGTCCAGGACTAACAATAAAAACTCTGTGGGAATCACAGGTGCCAACACCTGCTGCCACCACCAGCATGTGGGGAAGGACCCAGATACTGACTCCAATATTTACATATAGTGTGTATTATAATATGCACACCTGTCCATACAAATAGACAAAAGCTCCTAGAGCCCTATTCAGGGCCTCTCACCCACTTGCTGCGCTGACCAGGGGTAACCAGGGGACTCCCTCAGGAGGAGACTGCACAGCGCTGCCTGTGAGGAAAAGAACCGTGAGGTAACTTTTGCAGGGACCTGTGTTTAAACAGGAAAAGCCTCATAGGGCTGTTTTATTTAAGGACAAGTCACAGATACAGCATAAAAAGCAAAACCATTACAGGTGTCACCAATCAGTCAGCGTCTGCTGAAGTATAATCATAAACATCTGTGCTCATCACAGGGCTTTTTACCTCACAGGAAAGCCCAATACAAAAAAGAAAAAACACAGGCCAGATAACAGTCCCCTCAGGAAGGCCCCCTCCCCCCTGACAGCGGCAATGTTAGCAATGCAGCAAGGGAAAGGAGCAGGGAAGTAAGGGGAAGGGACCCCCGAACCCCAGGAATGCCCAGCTGTACCAACCCACCGAAGCAGGAGGGACTGTACTTACCCGTCCGAGCGAGGACTCGCTGACGCATTCCTGACAGACCTACAACCGCAATGGAGGTAGCTGTCGGCCCGGTCCACTGTGATTGAGGCAACACCACAGCTCAGTCATATGTGGACCTCGGAGCAAAGCTCACCGGCCACCTCAGGAGTCATGAGGTATGGCGTGGCAGACCAAGCCTCTTTGCAAAGGTGTGCCCACGCTTGCTGGTCGGACTGAGTAGACTACAAGGATCTATAATATCCAGCCTGTCTCTCAGCCAACAGTTGAAAGAAGATTCTTCAAGAAAAAGTAAAGTAAAATAAAATTTCTCCTCAGGGCGCTGGGCCCAAAGGGAGCCATACGTCCTTCTCCTTTGCTAGGCAGAACGAAACTGAGGCTGCAAGCTGCAGTGAGGAGGGTTATGTCTGGAGGGACCGCCCCCTGGGCGGGGCTGTTCAACTCTGTTAATGTAACATGTATTTAACTATTTAACATGTTTCTGCCTAGTCCTCTCCTGTAAACAGGGAACATAACCCACTTGTCAAGATTTAAGGAGCTGTGTCCGTCCATGGACGATAAGAGAAAATGGGTTTTTATTGTGGTCTGTGTCCTTGTGAGAAATTTCCTATTAGTTCCTCTCTACAGCACATCAAACACAAGGCACTTGGGCCTAAACCAGCCCTCCAGGCCATTTTATGTGGCCCTCGCACCCAGGGCTTTTTTCAGCCAGAACGTAGCCCTCACCCTTTGCTTCTCACTCACTGTCACATGTAAACACAGAAGCCTTCTGTGTATACAAAGACAGCTTTCCTCTCAGTGGCCATGTCTGCCCGCCCTGCACTCCTGGTGGGGCAAGGGGGATGCAGGTACAGTGTGGCATGGAGCATCTTGTGGTAAGCTGCACTGTGATCTCCTTCTCTGTTCGGGTGCACAGATGCCGACCGATGATCTCCCTGCAAGCGAGAGAGGCTGAGAGTGTGTGTGTGTGTGTGTGTGTGTGTGTGTGTGTGTGTGTGTGTGTGTGTGTGTGTGTAATATATTTATATATATATATATATATATATATATATATATATATATATACATATATATATATATACATATATATATATATATACATACACACACATACATACATATATACACACACACACATATATACACACACACACACATATATACATACACACACACACACAGATCCAACCGAAATGCTGATGCAGCCCGCAATGATGTGGAGTCTGAAGGAAAAAGCCAACCTTTTCATGCTCTATCCAAAACACAATAAGAAGCTTTACCTGGAGCTGAAATGTAATGCTCTACTGCAGTTTTATAACCCCCCCCCCCCACACACACACACAACTATAAAAGCACTAATGCTGGTCTAGCAATAACCAGATGGAGAGAGTGGGACTGGTGATTGACTGAAGAGGCACTAATGAAACATGGGAATTCTGGGGCCTCGTAGGGTAGGTAGGGGAGGAAAGCATTCTAAAAAGGATGCACCATCCATGTGTGGTACCATCCAATATACTAGTGAAAGAACTCACTGTAGTATGACTATTGCACAAGAAATGCTGGCCATACATGCAATAACCAGAATTTTGATTGAAAAAATCATTCAATGGATATAAATGAATCGGTTTTTAGTTTGTTTTGTCACATATGCCCAGTGAAAACGGTTTCATTTTTAATGGGCGAGAAACGCATTAACTTTTCAAGGAAGTTCAGCAGAATTTTTCAACCAGTTTTAGATTTTTCAGCTCTGAAATGGTTTCCATTTGTGCCCACTAGAAAAATGTATGTACGGGCCAAATGACAGATTCAGTTTTTTTTTCCAGCCAATATATGGCTAGTATAAGTCCTCTGCCTAGGGTACACTGATGCAATGTGGTCTTCAGGTAGCTGTGCAATAGACTTCTACTATGTCCTGTGGCAAAATACAGCTAACCTGCACCAAAACCATGGGTACACTGTTCTCCAAGTGGTGTGGTAAAAAAACACCCTTATTCAAGCAGCTAGACACTGAAAATTGCATCATATGCCATCCATAACCAATTTGTAAACATACATATTTGTAAACATACACACACACACACACACACACACACACACACATGTATATGCATATTGTTTTTCAATGCCCTTTACTGTCTGTCTAGAACAGTGGTTCTCAACCTGGGGGTTGGAACCCCCTTGAGGGTCAAATGATGATTAGCCAGGGGTCACCATATCCTGGGCTGTTCCTGAAGCCCACACTGCTCTCCCAGCCTTTTTGCAGCCACCCAGCTAGGCTGTTCCTGGAGCCCACAGCCACTTTTGCAGCCGCCCATTCAGTTCACGGCATGGCTTGGGGGCAGAGACTAGAGGTCAGCTTACTGGTGAGGAATGTGAAGTGGGAGGGGCTGGAGGAGACCCTATCTTGATTTCGGCATAGGTGTCACTGCTACGAAACACCACAAAGTCGTAGACACAGTGAGTAACACTACCTGTGATTATAGTTGCCATTAAAAGTCCCCACTACAGTTCTCAGATCAGCAGGTGACCTTGATCAAGAGCACCTAAGTTGGCTGATCAGAACTCCCCCCAACATTGCCACTTATCCCAACTCCCCGCCAGCACTGCCACTCGTCCCTTTTCCCCCACCCTCCACCAAGGAGTAAGAGAAGGAATAATGTAAAGGAGGGAGCAACAAAGAAAAAAAGGGAGAGAAAGGATAAGAGAAAGAACAAGAAATAGGGTTAGAGAGAGGGATGGGGGAAACAAGAAATTGGGATAGAGCGAGATAAAAGGGAAAGTAAGGAGAACAAAGAAAGAGTGGTACATCCTAAAATGTATCAGAAGGGGTTTTAATACTGTACGAGTGGAAGGGACTCGGAGTGCTAAATGTCCATGGGTTGGGGGCGCAAATTCCTTTTCTTGCCTTGGGTGCTGACAACCCATGTTTCGAAAATAATTTTACTGTTAGGGGTCCCCACAACTTGGAAAATTTTATCAAGGGGTCACGGCACTAGAAAGGTTGAGAACCACTGCTCTAGAACATTACATGGCACTTTCATCCCATTGTAACCCTTCCCTTTATACACAAATACATGGAGACAATAATACAATAGCGGTGTAGTATCCCTAGTATATATCCACTAATCTCAGACCTATGCAGCCAATGTTCATTTTATAGTGGTTTAGCAGGAAATAAAATTATTATTTGCAAAGATTATAAGATTATAACTCGTCATTCAAGTTTCCTTGTAAAGTAAAGCACAAGTTGTGGGGCTCCTTTTATCAGGCAAGAATAAGATATTAGAAATAGATTTTTTGTTAAAATTGCTGGGGAAGCATTTTTTTGATAAAACATGTTTAATGGGAGTAGTCTGTGATATCTTCACACCCAACTAGAAATAATCAGTGCCCCCGCTCCTGGTGCACAGATGTGGAAAAAGCAAGTTCTTTTTAGATTTGCTTCTAAAAAAGCTTTTGGTATTATGCTATGTGAGCCTCTTCTCCCTTACTTTTTCCAAGTTACTACTGAAAGAAGAACCTTCACAAAATTGTAACAAACTTAGAGGGAAGTGGTCAAAATTATGTGGCGAATGCTTATCCCTTGTGGTGTGCACTGTGGTAAACCATCCACAAAATTAAGGAAGACACAGAGGAGCATTTAAAAAAACTGTTTAACCCCTTCCTCCAGTGGAGAGTGCAAAATCTGGTGCAGCTCTGCGTAGGTTAGGTTAACCAATCGGCTTCTATTTTTTTTTGTCAAATCTTTGAACAAGCCAAATAATTTTACGAAGCTCATTGGCTAGCCCAATATACTCAGCTGCACTAAATTTTTCAATCTCTCCAATTTCAGCAAATCAACGCAACAATCTCTGGTGCTTGGAAGTAGGCCCCAGACTGTTGCCTACATTTCTTCCCTGCTGGCTTAACTGGACATGCCTCGCCTTGATGCCCTATGACTAGGGAAATCAGTGGAGAATACTAGTTACACTAAAAACAAGACAGAGGGCTCACCGGCCTAGTGCATCATCTTAAGGAGGACCTTTGTCAATATGGTAACTTAACATACAGGACAAAACCATCAACCTTGTCGTCAAAGTAAGCTTCAAGTCCACAATACATCATATCACATCACCTATAACCTAGGACAACAGGAAAACCCAACAGGCCCGTGAGCAAGTCTATTTTGAAGACGAAACGTTGGGAGGTTGTCGTGCTGACGTCACCGCGTACCGAGGACGTGCCTCGTTTGTTTGCCGGCCGGCTACTGTTATTATCTGCTTTAAAAAAACTTCTTAATCGTAAGTGTTCTACTTACTTTATTTTATTAAAAACTTGGCGGTACTTCACCATGTGAGTCTATTTTTTTATATATGATCTGGCCACCTGATTTCCCGGATCGTAAGGACCATCTGAGACCGTTTCTCTGCTATTCATCATATAAATTATCTATGCACCCGAGATCCCCTATTGTGGTAAGGGTCAGTGTGTTCTTTTTGGTGGTGGTACTCTGTCTTTCAATCACAGTGTCTGTCAATCTTAGCCACTGTGGGCCAGTTAGAGTGTTCATACCAAAAGTTTTTTGCACTATTGTTTTGTTTTTTTTTTTTTTTTTTTTTCCCCTGTCACTGGGTCGAGTTTGCTGAAGTTGGAGCTTCCACATCCACTGTGAACGGATTCTTGATCTCCATTATGGATGGCTCATTCTGATCCTTGTGATCTTTATTTCTGGTAAGGGTCAAACGAATTACTTTTTCATCCAGAAATCGATCCAGCATTATACACAAGAAATTGGACTCAGCAATATTCATAATATTGAACTTTATTTTTGATTAACTAACATTTGTTCCAATTTACATGTACACTTATTTCTGGACTTTATTTGGTTGACCTTTTGGTCACTACTGAGAGGTGTCATCACACAACTCGTTTATACTTTTTTCTTTTTATATAGTCACTTATATATGAATTTTTGAGCGCAACTCCCTTTTTATAATCATCCATGTTTATGTTGTATAACATTTTTGAGTTTGCTGCTGTTTTTTATTTATTTTTTGGTATGCGCATTTTTTCACTTTTCACATGTTTTGAGGACTTGCCTGTCCTCGGAGCTTAGCCTGTTGGGTTTTCCATTTGTCCCACTCCCATAATGTGATGTGAATAATGCATGATGGTCTGGCAGCTTAGTACGATGTGTATAATAGCCCGCGCGCCCCGTCTGTTTTATGGTTCTATATTTTTTTTTTTTTAACAATATAAACAGTGCAAATACCATACATCTACTCAAACAGAGGCTCTTGGTCTTTGCCATTTTTATATTATGCCCATTTGTTTATTTTTTTATTATGGTGCAATGACTGCAGGATATGTACTGTAAGTTACTTTAACTTATTTTGGATTTGATTTTCTGTGTTCAATTTATGTGGGTTACTTTTTATTAAAGTACTTTTTACATTACTGGATTGTACTATTTTTTTAAATAAAATTAATGATTAATGCGAATATGAATAATAACGAGTATGACAATTTTATATATCAAGAAATTTTTTGTTCATCATTAAGGACCGGACCAATATGCTGCTAAAAGACCCAAGGTGTTTTTACAATTTGGCACTGCGCTGCTTTAACTGGTAATTGCGCGGTCATGCAATGTTGTACCGAAACGAAACTTGCGTCCTTTTCTTCCCACAAATAGAGCTTTCTTTTAATGGTATTTGATTGCCTCTGCGATTTTTATTTTTTGCGATATAAACGGAAAAAAGACCATAAATTTTGAAAAAAAATGATTTTTCTTATAACAAAAAGTAAAAAATATCGAATAAATTAAATTTTAGTCAAACATTTAGACCAAAAATGTATTCAGCCACGTCTTTAGTAAAAAAAAAAAAAAAAAAAAAAAAAATAATCGCAATAAGCGTATAGATTTATTTGTTTTCGCAAAAATTATAGCGTCTACAAACTAGGGTACATTTTCTGGAATTTACACAGCTTTTATTTTATGACTGCCTATCTCATTTCTTGAGGTGCTAAAATGGCAAGGCAGTACAAAACCCCCCCAAATGACCCCATTTTGAAAAGTAGACACCCCAAGGAAACTGCTGAGGGGCATGTTGAGTCCATTGAATATTTTTTTTTTTGTCCCAAGTGATTGAATAATGACAAAAAAAAAAAAAATACAAAAAGTTGTCACTAAATGATATATTGCTCACACATGCCATGGTTATATGTGGAATTGCACCCCAAAATACATTCTGCTGCTTCTGAGTACGGGGATACCACATGTTTGGGACTTTTTGGGAGCCTAGCCACGTACGGGACCCCGAAAACCAAGCACCGCCTTCAGCATTTCTAAGGGCGCAAATTTTTGATTTCACTCCTCACTACCTATCACAGTTTCGAAGGCCATAAAATGCCAAAATAGCACAAAACCCCCCCCCCAAATGACCCCATTTTGGAAAGTAGTCACCCCAAGCCATTTTCTGAGAGGCATGTCGAGTCCATGGAATATTTTATATTTTGACACAAGTTGCGGGAATATGACAAACTGATTTTTTTTTGCACAAAGTTGTCACTAAATTATATATTTCTCACACATGCCATGGTTATATGTGGAATTGCACCCCAAAATACATTCTGCTGCTTCTACCGAGTATGGGGATACCACATATGTGGGACTTTTTGGGAGCCTAGCCGCGTACGGGACCCCAAAAACCAATCACCACCTTCAAGATTTCTAAGGACATTAATTTTTTGATTGGGTTTTGGGGTCCCGTACGTGGCTAGGCTCCCAAAAAGTCCCACACATGTGGTATCTCCGTACTCAGAAGCAGCAGAATGTATTTTGGGATGCAATTCCACATATAACCATGGCATGTGTGAGAAATATATCATTTAGTGACAACGTTTTGTAATTTTTATTTTTTTTGGTCAATATTCAATCACTTGGGGCAAAAAAATTAAATATTCCATGGACTCAACATGCCTCTCAGCAAATAGCTTGGGGTGTCTTCTTTCCAAAATGGGGTCATTTGGGGGGGGTTGTGTGCCATCTTGGCATTTTACAGTGCAGGCAGAGGAGGACGTGCATTGGCTGAGAGCGAACGAACCGCCGCCCCCTCATCCCGGATCGCTCCCAGAGCCACGGGGACCGCCGCAAGTACCGGGGGGGAGGTCCGATCGGACCCCCGACCCACGTCTAGGCAGGGACGTACAGGTACGCCAATGTGCCTGTCCGTGCCATGCTGCCGACGTATGTACATGCGGCGGTCTGGAAGTGGTTAAAAAAATAAATTTTCGGAATCTGTTTTTGACCTAGTGTATTCCTCATAATTGGTTTTGGCACGTTTTTTTATACAAAAAGCTTCTTTTTTTTCGTGTCAGCATGTTTTAGGTAGGATAAATAAATAAAATAAATAAATAAAACATGCACCATTGTTTCTGGGCTGTTCTACAGGAACATACTCATATGTGATATTGCTGCGATCGCCAGGAGCAGGAGAATTTATTTTGGGCTGTTCTTAAGTGGAAGGTTATGGTAGTTGCAAGAAAATACCAGTTACTCACCGGTAGCTGTTTTTCTATGAGTCTTACAGGACGGCACCTTGAGAGTAGACTGGCTTCACCTGACAGGAAACACAATCAAAAAGAGGTTTAAAAACCCCGCCCCTCCCCGTGCACCTCAGTTCGTGATAAAGTAACCACCATAAGAGCACGGGAACCAGTATATGAAAATACAAACCATACAAAGTCATCAGGGTGGGAAATAGGCCTGCCGTCCTGTAAGACTCATAGAAAAACAGCTACCGGTGAGTAACTGGTATTTTCTCGAGTCGTCTTCCAGGACGGCACCTTGAGAGATAAGCAAGTAACCCTCAGGCCTACCTTAGGGCGGGACCACTGCCTGCAGGACTCTTCTGCCAAACGTCAAGTCTTGGGGTGACAGGAGTTCCACTCGGTAGTGTTTTAGAAAGGTGTTCTGGCTTGACCACGTTGCTGATCTACAGATTTGTTCCACTGAAACTCCTGCTCTCTCTGCCCAGGAGGTTGCTATAGATCTCGTGGAATGTGCCTTCACTTTAGGTACTGTTTTGCCAGCCTTACTGTATGCTATTGAAATTGCCTGTCTTATCCATCTAGATATGGAGGCTCTAGATGCTTGGCAACCCTTTTTCTGTCCTGAAAAGTTGATTAGCAAGTGTGATGAGCGTCTGAACTCGCTCACCCTTTCTAAATAAATTAACAAACAGCGTCTTACATCCAAACAATGAAAGGTTCGTTCTCTTTCATTCTGTGGGTTTGCGCAAAAAGAAGGAAGTATAACTTCTTGTGACCTATGAAACTTCGTTGCCACCTTAGGTAGGTACAGGGGATCCTGACTTAGGATTACCCTGTCCTCGAATAAACGAAAATAAGGCTCTTTGATTGAGAGCGCTTGCATGTCTCCTATTCTTTTAGCCGTGGTGATGGCCAAAAGAAAGGAGAATTTAAATACTAACAGCCTAACCGGAATGCTGTCTATCGGTTCAAACGGAGGTTTGGATAGCTGGTCTAACACCAGGGAGAGGTCCCAAGGGGGAACTCTGGATATCTGTATAGGAGACAACCTATCCCTGGCCATCAGGAACCTCTTAATAAGAGGATCCAGAGCCAGCCTCTTGTCTAAAAAGTAGGACAAGGCGGCAACCTGTACTCTTAGGGTTCTCGTAGCTAGACCTAGATCTACCCCTTCCTGAAGGAACTCCAAGATAACTGATATTTCGGGTAGTGGAGCTTGTCTTGCCGCGCACCAGCGTGAAAACACTCCCCAGGTCTTGGCATAGATCTTCCTGGTAACTTCCTTACGACTCGCTAAGAGGGTATCTATTACCTTCTCTGAGCAACCCTTCCGCTGCAGGTTCCACCTCTCAAGTACCAGGCCGTCAGACTGAAAAAGCCTGGCTCTGGATGAAAGATCGGCCCTTGCCGCAGAAGGTCCACCCGGACCGGGAGAGGGAGGGGAGGAAGTACTGACCACTGTTCTAATATTGGAAACCAAGATCTTTTGGGCCACCAGGGAGCGATCAGGATCAGCTTCCCTTGTGAACGACTCAGTTTTTGCAATACCCTCGGGATCAGATTCAGGGGAGGGAAGGCATAGGCTAGGTAAAATGTCCAGGCCTGGGCCAACGCGTCCACACCCTCCGATCCCTGATCCCGGGAGAGGGAGAAGAACCTTTCTATCTTCTTGTTCCTCCTGTGAGCAAAGAGGTCTATTTCTGGGTTGCCGAAATGATGACATACCCAATCGAAGACCTCCTGACTTAGTTCCCACTCTCCCTGGAGAATGGGATGGCGGCTTAGAAAGTCCGCTTCTAGGTTTAGGACTCCCCTGATGTGAACTGCTGACAGGGAGCGGACCCTCTGTTCTGCCCAGCCTAGAATTTCTAGGGACAACCTTAGGAGCGAACGGGACCTGGTGCCTCCCTGATGGTTCAGAAACGCCACCGTGGTCGCGTTGTCGGAGAGAATTTGTATTTCCTGGTTCAGGATTCTCTCCTCGAACGCTTCCAAGGCTCTTCCGACCGCTGATAATTCTCGGAAGTTGGAAGACGACTCCCTTTGGTGTCGATCCCAGGAACCCTGGGCCTGTAGGCCCGCCATGTGGGCTCCCCATCCCCAGGAGCTGGCATCCGTGGTTATCCTGAGGGGGTTTGACTGGTTCCACTGAAGGCCTCTTCCCAAGTTCCGAGGAATGAGCCACCACTCTAGAGTGTTCTTTACCGACTCTGGAATGGAGACCCTGGAGTCTAGGGATGTTTCCTTCCCGTCCCAGGAGGAGAGGAGGAAGGCCTGTAGTGGCCTGTAGTGGAGCTGGGCCCACGGAACTGCTGGGATGCATGAGGTCATAAGTCCCAACAATCTCATGATCTCCCTGAGTGAAATATCTGCTGTTCCCCTGACAGACCTGACCACTGAGATGAGTCTCTGGACCTTGTCTACTGGTAGGAGAAGCTTTTTCTCTAAGGAATCTATTAAGAATCCCAGATAGATCTTTCTCTGTTCTGGGAGGAGAGAAGATTTTTCTCTGTTTATAATCCATCCTAAGGATTCCAGTGTAGTCAGGATGGTGGTCAGGTCCGTGAGAAGAAGTGCTCGACTGGGATTGAACAGCAGCAGATCGTCGAGGTAGGGAACAAGGGAGATGCCCTTTAGATGTAGAAAGGCGACCACCTCTGCTAGCACCTTCGTGAAAACTCTTGGGCTGGAGGCAAGCCCAAAGGGAAGAGCAGTGAATTGCCAGTGTTGGATCCCCTGAGGGGAAACAATGGCGAATCTCAGGAATCTTTGATGGTCCTGGTAAATGGGGACATGGAGGTAGGCGTCCTTCAGGTCTATGGTTATCATAAATACCCCTTCTAAAAAGAAGTCCTTTGAGACTGTAAATGTTCTCCATGCGGAACCTCTTGTAGAGGAGATAAGTATTCAGGGGTTTTAAGTTGATGATTAGACGGAATTTTCCCGAGGGTTTTGGTACTACGAAGATGTGAGAGTACACCCCCTGACCCTGTTGGTCTACCGGAACTGGGACTATGACCCCCTGTTGTGCTAGGTCTGACACATTCCCTAGAAGGCTTGCCGCTTTGAGGGGATTTTGGGGTAAATGAGTGAGGAGGAAAATTGGTGGGGGAAGATGGCGGAATTCCAATCTGTAGCCTTCCTTCACTATCTGCAAAGTATGAGGACTCCGTGTTATGCTTTCCCAAGCTGGAAGAAATCGGGAGAGCCTTCCCCCGACTCTCGAGTCACTTGGAGTCTTTCCCAGCGGGTTTAGGATCAGGGAAAAGGATTCCCCCTTTTGGTTTATCCTTTCCTGTGATCCACCTCCTATTAAAGGCCGCTCTTCGGTCTGAAGG
This sequence comes from Rana temporaria, assembly GCF_905171775.1. NCBI lineage: Eukaryota > Metazoa > Chordata > Amphibia > Anura > Ranidae > Rana > Rana temporaria. Next base: position 61,148,374 of record NC_053500.1, on the reverse strand, counting down.
TCGGTTTTTATTCTGGGGGCCTCGAAAAAATCTCCTCCTATTTGTTTAGGTTTGGGAGGGAACCGTTTACCCTTTTCTGAGGCCCTAGTTAGAGCCTGGTCTAAACCTGTCCCAAAGAGGAGGGATCCCTCAAAGGGCAGGGCACAGAGACGGGATTTGGAGGCCAAATCTCCTTCCCATGTTTTGAGCCATAGTGCCCTTCTTGAGGCGTTAATAAGAGCGCCCGTTTTAGCAGAGGCTCGAGCGGACTCAATTGATGCGTCTGCTAGATAGGCGACAGCGCTACCTATGACTCTAAGGGAATCTCGGATATCCTTAAACTTTGGAGTCTGCGGGATATGTTCCAACATCCTGGATAGCCAGGTATCCGTATTCCTGGCAATGCAGGATGAGGCCAGGGCGGGCCCCAGGGCTGCCGCATTAGCCTCCCAGGCCCTGCGAAGGGAGGTCTCTGCCCGTCTGTCTAGTGAATCCTTTAAATTCCCAGCATCCTCAAAGGAAAGGTCAGACTGTCTAGACAGTTGAGCTAGGGAAGCGTCTAGTTTAGGGACTTTGAAAAATTTGTTTTCTAGTTCCTCCTTAAAGGGACAGCGCCTTTTCCAGGTTTTGTACCTTAGTAACTTCTTTTCAGGTTCAGCCCATTCTCTTAGAACCAAGTCCTGAAGAGATTGGTGAACTGGGATAACCTTTGGCTGGGGTTTAGCCAAACCCTGGTACATCTTATCCTGTGCTGACACTAGTTCGGCCAGCTGCTGAATCCCCTCAGAGGTATAGATAGCCGCCAGTAAACCACCCATGTCATCCGCTGAAAAAATGAATTTGCCTGATCTAGCATCTTCATCCTCCTCATCTGTCTGGCTATCAATGAGACCTTCTTCCTGAGCCTCTGAATCCTCAGAGTCTGACAGAAGAACGTCCCTAGCCCTCAACAATTTTGGAGCCGAGGTGGATAAGCTTTCCTGTGAGGAGGGTCCAGCTGCTAGGGGATCAGGTTCTTTGGTTTTTAAGACTTCCTTAAACTCTTTTAATGTGGAAAGCATCTCTGACTGAACCGTCAGGAATTCTTTCATTATTAGCGAAGTTTCCTTCCCTGTGAGCTTTTGAATGCACTTAGCACACAAAAGCTTGGAATAGTCTGTGGCTAGCTTAATGCTACAATTCCCACATCTTTTAGCTTTAGATGTATGTTTAGCAGAAACACTAGAAGCCTCCCCCTGGGCAATAACCTCTTCCCCTGAAAGTAAAAGACAGAGGCTTTAATACAAAAGGAGTAGGGGAAGGGAAGGGGGGTGTGTGGGGAATAAGGACCCAGTCCAAGTGCCCCAATGCAGTTTCTGGAGGTAGACTCACCCCTGGTGGATTCCTCTGCAGCAGCGGTTAGTGCCGGGCGGTCCTCACGCTCCATGGCACCGTCGAATCGGGCGCCACTCTCTCCCCTGCTGCGCTCCGTGCGTGTGAGCTAACGCCGATGGCGGCCGCCATTTTGGTGAAGACCGGAACTGGAAGTGCGTCATCACCATGCGCCGCCATCGATGCTGCGTCGAAATGCTGGCTCCACCGAGAAACGAGCCTGGGAGAACAGCAGCCGAGTCCACAGCGCGGAGATGCGTCTTTACCCGGCCCAGCAGGTAGGAGGACGCTCGGGAGAGAGGGATTCCAGCCACCTAGGTGTTCTGAGGTAGCCACTATCCCAGATACACCTAGCAGGGGGGGGTTTCCAAACAAAGTTTTCCTTCAGCTCCCCCCCCCCTCAATACGGGGAGACCCTCTGGACAGGCAATAGCCTCACTGAGCTCAAGGCCTCCCAGGACCCATGGCTCACCTTCCAAGAGGGGGACCACCAGCCCCAGGCCTTAGGTCTTTTTAGAAAACAAAAAAACGTTTCGCTGGGGGAAACACAATCATGAACTGAGGTGCACGGGGAGGGGCGGGGTTTTTAAACCTCTTTTTGATTGTGTTTCCTGTCAGGTGAAGCCAGTCTACTCTCAAGGTGCCGTCCTGGAAGACGACTCGAGAAATATACAGCTACATTTCTTCACTATTTTGGTCCAGTTTTCCCTTAATTAAAAAAAAAAAAAAAAAAAAACACTCCATACCATTTACCACCAAATAAAAAGCCCAAATCTGTCATAAAAATAAAACAAAAACAAACAATAATCCACCTGGATGCACAAATAAAAAAAAAAAAGAAAGAAAGGAGTTGCGATGATATGTACTGTACAGTTTTACCAACATGTCAAAGTTGCAAAATTGTGCTTAGGGCATCAACAACTTGTCGACCAGCCGCCGTTGTTTTGCGGCGGCAGGCCGGCTCCCCTGCGCGAGAGCACGTAGCTATACGTTGGCTCTCGCGCAGGCCACGTGCCCCCGACTCCCGTGCCCGATCACCGCTGGGCACACGCGGTCGCTCGTTGCAGAGCGGGGACTGGTCCTGTCAGGGAGAGAAATGCTGATCTTCTGTTCATACAATGTATGAACAGAAGATCGGTCATTTCCCCTAGTGAGGCCACCACCCTACAGTTAGAACACACCCAGGGACATACTTAACCCCTTCACTGCCAGTGGCATTTTTATAGTAATCCAATGCATTTTTATAGCACTGATCGCTATAAAAATGCCAATGGTCCCAAAAACGTGTCAAAAGTGTCCGCCATAATGACGCAGTACGCTATAACTTTTGCGCAAACCAATCAATAAGCGCTTATTGCGATTTTTTATGAAAAATATGTAGAAGAATACCTAAACTGAGGAAAAAAATAGTTTTTTTTCACAAAAAGTGCTCTGGTCTTTGGGCAGCAATATAGTCCGGGGGTTAAGTGGTTAACATTTGTTTCATGCTTAGGCACAAATTTTGTTGGGTGGTGCCAACAGGGTATACCTTTAATAAGAGTAACACATAACATGTTTCTTACCCATAAAGTTTCTAACCTTCAGCAATAGCAACAAACAGCTCAATGGTATGCTAGCCAGTTCTACTTTGAAAGGCCACGTTATAAAAACTGGTAAACAAAAGTGTAACATGGCCCATAGCCACCAAATAGAATTTGTTTGTAAAGATTAGAAAATAAAAGATGTTCTCAAAACTCCAGCCTGATACAACATGTATATCAGGCACACATAAATGCAGCACTGTATTCAATAATTTATCACTCCAAATTTTTTATGCAAGCAGTGCCAGAACCTGAATTTGGCAACGTGGCAGGTGACGTGGCAAGTGACATTCAGCATCTGGTGGCATGCGACGTGGCAAGTGAGACGCTCAGGGCTCCCTTGATAATCCTATCACGGTGCCAGAATAGAAACCAGACATATTTTTTTTAATCAAAAATAGAAAAGTTTTATTTTTTATACATAAATAAATTTGATTTACAAAACAATAGAAAAAGGTGAATTGTGGGAGCTGTACACAGAGATAAAGTTGTTCAAAGCAGTGGTCATTAACCGTTTGTACAGTGGATTGACATGATCTTTGATACGTTTCAGAAACGATCTTTGTTTTACCAACGTAAAAACATCCACATTGGCAATTTGCCAGATAAACAACACCTATAGATTGACATGTGATACGGAATTTAGGTTTGTGAATTTTGCCATTTGGTAGAACAGTAACGTTGTTGTTGCTAATAAATGGACAAACACCACAGTGACCACAGGCAAAGGTGCCCCTAGATATGGGCACGTGACCATCCTTTCGTGTATGGTGACTTTTTACAAGACGATCCCTTAAAGAGGGAGTTCGTTTAAATGTAATCTCTGGGTATGGTTTAACATACTTAGGCTAGGTTCACACCACGATTTTTACATCCGATAATCGGACCGTTTAATCGGATGGAATCGTATATGACAAAATCGTATGTAATCGTATGTCAAAATTTTCACAAAAAAAAAAAAATCGGATCCTGATTTTAAATAATGTCTGGGAAAAAGATGATTTTTGAAGTTATGGATATTCAGGGGAACCCCGCCGTCAATTTAACACAAAAATGACGTGCGGTTCCCCCTAAATATCCATAACCAGACCCGTTATCCGAGCACGTTGACCTGGCATGTGGCCTGGTGCGGCCCCCCCCCCCCCCCCTCTCCTGAACCGCACCAGGCCACATGCCCTCAACATGGGGAGGATGTCCCCATGTTGATGGGGACAAGGGTCTCATCCCCACAACCCTTGCCCGGTGGTTGTGGGGGTATGCGGGCGGGAGGTTTATCAGAATCTGGAAGACCCCTTTAACAAAGGGGACCCCCAGATCCTGACCCCCCCCCCCTGTGTGAAATGGTAATGGGGTACACTGTACCTCTACCATTTCACAAAGGAAGTGTAAAGTATTGTAAAAAAAACACACTGACACCTTAGAATAAAAGTCATTAAAAAAAAAAAAAAAAAAAAACACACACACTCGTTCCCGGCTTCCAGCGTTGTCCTGATCCTGCGAGGGCTGATCTCCCGCGATGAGACGATCCTGCGACGGCCGGGTGTTCTCCGATCCAGCGCTGAGAAGATCCATCCGGAGCGCAGCATCCCCGCCGGACACAGCCCAGCGGAATGACGCAATGGAGCTGTGACATTACTTACATAGAGCAGGCAGGGACACCCGTCACGTGACCCCGCCCCCTCTGACGTACCCTCTGGTACGTCACTGACGAACCCCAATGTCTTTCCTCTTCTTGGGCTTCCCCAGTGATAGCAGAGGGTACGTCAGAGGGGGCGGGGTCACGTGACGGGTGTCCCTGCCTCCTCTATATAAGAAATGTCACATCTGCAGCGCGTCATTCCGCTGGGCTGAGGTCGGGGATGCTGCGCTCCGGATGGATCTTCTCAGCGCTGGATCGGAGAACACCCGGCCGTCGCAGGATCTTCTCATCGCGGGAGATCAGCCCTCGCAGGATCAGGACAACGCTGGAAGCCGGGAACGAGTGTTTTTTTTTTTTTTTTAAATAAAGGACTTTACTCTAAGGTGTCAGTGTGTTTTTTTACAATACTTTACACTTCCTTCGTGAAATGGTAGAGGTACAGTGTACCCCATTACCATTTCACACAGGGGGGGGGGGTCAGGATCTGGGGGTCCCCTTTGTTAAAGGGGTCTTCCAGATTCTGATAAACCTCCCGCATAACCCCACAACCACCGGGCAAGGGTTGTGGGGATGAGACCCTTGTCCCCATCAACATGGGGACATCCTCCCCATGTTGAGGGCATGTGGCCTGGTGCGGTTCAGGAGAGGGGGGGGGGCCGCACTCTGTCCCCCCCCCTTTTTGCGGGCGGCCAGGTCAACATGCTCGGATAACGGGTCTGGTTATGGATATTTAGGGGGAACCGCACGTCATTTTTGTTTTAAATTGACGGCGGGGTTCCCCTGAATATCCATACCAGACCTAAAGGGTCTGGTTATTGAATTTGCGGGGACCTCCGTTCGGGTTCGCTCAACCCTAGTAATAAAAAAAAAAATAAAAAAAAAAAAAAAAAAAAAAATCGGGTACGATTTATCGCACAGTCATCCGATTTAGTACGATTTAGATTGACCACAATATAAAAAAAAAAAAAAAAATCGGACACGATTTTAATACGATTTCAAATCAGAACCAAAAATCGTGGTCAAACACGATTTTTGATGCGATTTTAAATCGTATCAAATCTGATGCGGATCAAATCGGATGCACTTGGGGACCTAAATTAATGAATGGAAGTGAATGGATAAGTTTTGCCATACAGATTTGTATGATTTTAAAGCTAAAATCGTGAGAACAAGTAGGATGACAAAATCGTGGTGTGTATGCACCCTTAGAGATTATGTGGTCTGCTCTGAGCAAAGGCCAGAACTTCTTGAAAATCTGTCTCATTTCTACATGTTGTTGCGAGAATTGCGTCACTATTCTGACAGAATTAGTGTCTCCATGTTGTTTTTTTGCGCTTGAATGAATAAGGGTAGAGCGATCCAGCTTAATGACCTTGTTAAATGATCGCTTAAGCAGGGATCGGCTGTAGCCACGAGAGAGTAATCTCCAATATAATTTGTTTGCTGCAGTATAAAAGTCTGTGTCCCTGGTGCAGTTTCTCTTAAGTCTGAGGAACTGGCTGTAGGGGATGCTGTCTAACAAAGGTTCGGGGTGCGCACTAGACGCATAAAGGATAGTGTTGCCTGCTAAAGGCTTGCTATATAAAGAGGATTGTAGACAACCAGCCCGGTCGACATGGATCCGTAGATCCAGGAAGCTCACAGTGGTCTGGCTGCACTCCATAGTAAACTTAAGATTGTAAGAATTGGTTGCAAGCAATTCTATTAAGTATGTGAGCTCGTCCCTGGTACCCAACCAGAAGATAAGAATATCGTCTATGTATCTGTACCATGTTATGACATTTGAAAGCAAATTAGATAAACGGGGATTCGAAAAAATCTCCTTCTCCCACCCCCCCAGATACAGGTTGGCGTAGCTGGGGGCACATTTGGTCCCCATAGCCACTCCCTGTATCTGGTGAAAGTGGGAGGAGCCAAACAAATAAATTTCTTGTGAGAATGAAGTTTAATAGCTTAAGAACAAAATCATTGTAAGAGTCAAAAGCCATACCACATGTTTGAAGCTCAGTTGATATGACTTCCAGGCCTCTGACATGGGGAATACAATTGTATAAACTCTCCACGTCAAGGGCTACCAGCCATGATCCTGGAGGGATAGATTTACCATCAATGGTTTGAAGCAAATGGATCGTGTCCTTTACATGAGAAGGAAGGGAAATTACATGGGGCAGTAAATATTTATCCACCAAGGCACTTGCGTTCTCAGTTAAACCTTTACATCCCGAGACGATAGGTCATCCTGGGGGATGTGCGAGTGAATTGTGTACTTTTGGGAGCACATAGAATGTAGGGATTTTAGACTCCCTAACATTCAAAAAGTTCCAAGTGTTCAAATCAATGCCTTTCTGGTAGGCTCCATGGGCCACTTTATGCACTTTTCTTTGGCACTATGGTTTCTGATGCCTCGCCACTTATCCCAGCCAAACTATTTTTTGAATTGAATTGTGTAATAATGACTTATAATTTTTTTTACTGTAATTTATTGATGAAAGTGCTAAAATTGCTTTGTTCTATTTTAGAGCCTTCTACTGAGATGATCTAGTCTTAAATCCCCTGACGAAGCCAGTGTCTGGCGAAACTAGTAGGGTATACTTGATCAACAACTTTATCTCTGTGTACAGCTCCCACAATTCACCTTTTTCTATTGTTTTGAAAATCAAACTTATTTATGTATAAAAAATAAAAATCTTTTCTATTTTTGATAAAAAATATGTCTGATTTCTATTCTGGCACAGCGATAATCCCCCACTCTCCCAATCCCTTTATCTTACTAAACTAGGGATGAGGTGCTGTATCTCATGAGGACTTTCGATCACTAGCCTTTCACCTGTATTAAGCAGTTTGCTTGAAATTCACCTGTAAAATAGCACCTGTTTTGAAAGAATGAAGCACAAGCTATGAATTGTCCTATAAAGCTAGACATGTTAAAGCATGATATTTATATACCACAATACCATCTGTCCAAGGGGCCATCAAAGGTTTGCTCTAGGTGAGAAAACAAAAGCCTGCAGTGCAAACTTCTAAAGCCAGCTTCCCTGTAGCCCCAAAAAATAAATGAAAAAAAAGCAAAAAAAAAAAAAAAGGTGGTCAGTGCTATACTGCTTTGCATAGCACACAACCATACTGGCAGGTTAAAGGACACTTTGAAAAAGAGAACTGCCAACCTTTCCTCTCAAAAATGCTATCTGCCTGGCTGTCATTCCAATCTTCTGAAGTCAATTATTTCTGGAGTTGCTACTCCAGAACAAGCATGCTTATCAATGGTCAGTGGATCCATGAATTAAAGCCAGGGACAGTCTGGCAACTAGCAACCAAGCAATTCTGTATTGCACATGGAAGAGGTGAGCATGTGATCACAATCTCAAGAACCTTAAATTGGCAGCAGCACTGAACCAGTCACATAGGAGGGAGCCTACAGAGTCAGGAATAAGGCGAGTAATACACCTAGACCAAACAAGCCTTTACCCCCTCCATTTCAAGATTGCCCCACTGCAAATGTACATTTTATCAGATTCCTGGAGTTCAGCTTTAGAAAATGATTGTTGAGAATCATTGTGCAACACATCGCAGAATCATTCAAAATTATGTTTGTATAAACTGCAGTCGAAGAATGTCAGGTCCCCCAGGCTCTCTTGCAAAGCTGTTCAAATCTCAGCACTAAATACAACTACACTGGCAAGAAAAACAGCTATTTTATATGCATTTCAGTTGTGCATTTAACCAATTATATGGAAGTTCTGTTTCACCCAGGTATTCGTGCCTAAAAATGTCAGAATTGATTAAAAACAAACAAAAAGAATTGGGTGATGAAGACTGTCAGCGTTCCAAGGATGTAACCATAAGGATGAATTTCTGGACAGCTGCACTCTTGAACAATCGTTTTTATTTAAAACAGGAACAGCACTACAAGTCACAGCAATCGAACCTCGGACAGCTGACACGTTTCACACTATATCTAGTGTTTAGTTAAGCTAGATAAAGTGTGAAACGCGTCAGTGGTCCGAGGTTCAATTTCTGCGACTTGTAGTGCTGTTCCTGTTCTAAATAAAAGGCAACAATTGTTGAAGAGTGCGGCTGTCCAGAAATTCATCCTGGTTATTCCTGCCTTGCTGAATGCATTGCCTGCACCTGGGATCTCTGTGGGGTGGATTTTTGCCAAGGTCTCCACCTGGAGCGGCCATCTCTCTCTCCTCAGCGTTCTAAGGATGTAAGCTCCACTGGGGCACAGAGCAGAATAAGCTGGAGATATATAAATATCGATTTCTCAAGCTCGATTGCCTTTAGTGTAATCTTCCAGTAGTACACTTATGAAAGAACAACATTGACTCCGCTGTATGCCGATTTATGCTTTTTTGATCTTGCTGTCAAATTTCAATATGCTCTAAAAATAGGAAATGCAGTAAAGGCACAGCTGAAAAAAAAGATACACCTTGATGGCTCCCGAGCGTGTTCCGATTGCCATGAGCCGTAGAGAGTCACTGAATCCCAAGGCACTAGGCTGGTGGGGAAATCCATGTTCCACAGTCTGTAGAAACAAAATAGACAAAAATTACTATATACATCACAAACACCATACGACAAAATGACCCGTCTACAAATTATCTACAGTAGGCACGGCAAACTCAAAGCAGAGGACTAAATCTTCAAGCTGCATTATGTCTACAGAGGGCCAGATATTCTCCATTTCAAAAAGGTTTTGGCACTTCAGTAAAACATTGCAACTTATTATGCTCAGTCCCACAGAAAAGGGTTATATTGTATATCAGAGTTATTAAGAGTTAGCTAAAGAGCACAGCAGACGCAGTCTAGCTTTTAATTCACTTTGAAAAGAACCATGGTGGGTTTGATTAAAAAATCAAGCCGATTTAAATCAATAGTAAAAAAGCATGATTTAAATCATAATCTTTAAAGAGCAACTGTCATCTGTCCCACAGCGGCTTCTCCTCTGACCTGCTGTTGACGCACTGACCGTCCCATTCACTTTAATGGGACGGCTGGTGATGCGGCGGTGAAACAACAAGGTGAGGGATCTTTTGAGGTTTTTAAAAATATCTGCGATTTTTATCCACCCTGAACAGAACAGAGCCGGCTTATAGGAGCAGAGTCTCCCTCCGATTTCAATCACTAGTGTGAATAAAGCAGTGTTTCTCAAAACATTTATCAGTCATGGCACCCCTCTTAAAATGATACACAATCTCAGGGCATATCAGTCTAAAATGAGCTTGTTACGCCAAATTCAGTGGCCAGTAATTTGCAATGTACAGTTGCCTTGCACCTGTACAATATTCAAAGTCAGTGAGTAGGGTGGGCAGTAGAGGTAGACCGATATGGGTTTTTCTCTGGCCGATGCCGATATTTAGAATTTGGGGCAGCCGATGGCCGATATATGATGCCGATTTTTGCGGCCGATATTTTAGGCCGATTTTTTATTTTTTGGCAGGTGGCGCTAATTGGCACTGGTAGGTTGCACTGGATGGAACCAATTGGCAATAGCAGATGGCACTGATTGGCAGGTGGCACTGAACGGTACTGGCAGGTGGCACTGGTTGGCACGTGGCACTAAGGTGACACTGGCAGGTGGCACTAATTGGCACTGGCAGGTGGCACTAATTGGCACTGGCAGGTGGCACTAATTGGCATATGGCACTGGCAGGTGGCACTAATTGGCAGGTGGCACTGGATGGCAATAGTTAGCACTGGCAGGTGGCACTGGATGGCAATAGTTGGCACTGGCAGGTGGCACTGGATGGTATTGGCAGGTGGCACTGGATGGTATTGGCAGGTGGCACTGGATGGTATTGGCAGGTGGCACTGGATGGCATTGGCAGGTGGCACTGGATGGCATTGGCAGGTGGCACTGGATGGCATTGGCAGGTGGCACTGGATGGCATTGGCAGGTGGCACTGGCAGGTTTCACAGCACAGAATGTAGCGGATAATGTGTGAAACTCTCTCTATACAGTTTCACATGGTGCTGCAGAGAGCAGAGCTCAGATTCATTGTGATGTTGAAGGTGGGCGGGACCCGGGTTGGGCGGGACTCAGCTGTCCACCAGCCAATGGGATGAGATCATTGGCTGGATAGCTGCTGAGTCCCGCCCACCCCGGGTCCCGCCCACCTTCATCACAATGAATCTGAGCTCCTCTCTCTCTGCAGCACCATGTGAACCTGTATGAAGAGAGAGTTTCACACATTATCCGCTACATTCTGTGCTGTGAAACAGAGCAGAGAGAGAGAGGAGCTCAGATTCATCGTGATGTTGAAGGTGGGCGGGACCCGGGGTGGGCGGGACTCAGCAGCTATCCAGCCAATGATCTCATCCCATTGGCTGGTGTTGGACAGCTGAGTCCCGCCCACCCCGACATCAGTCCGACAGCTCCATTCTCTATCACACACACGGCACTGCTCTGCAGACAGTGTGGAGAAGGGAGGGGGAACCCCATGTTCTCCTTCCTTCTCCACACTCTGCTGATGCAGATCTGCTAAATATCGGCCACATTTGGATAATAATCGGCCGATGCCGAGTTCTCCAAAATGACTGTATATCGGTCGACCTCTAGTGGGCAGTGTGTAGCGGTGGGGTTGTCAGTGAGCAGTATGTAGGGGCAAGGAGGGGAGGTTGTTAGTGAGCTGATGGATAGAATTTCTGCTGTGGAAGCTTCTCCACTGCAGATAAAGACTTGCAGGGCTGCCATCTCTGCTCGTCCTCCTGCCCTTTTATTCAGCAGCTGGATCAGCCAGAGTAGCCACATGTGCAAGGGGAGGGGGGTGGGGGGACGGAGGAGGTGGCCACACCCCTGATCCTGCACACCGCCTCTGGCTGACTAAGAATGCTGTTGAGTGCCCCCTGGCTTCCAGCCCCCAAGATACCTTGCATGAAGCACAGGAGAGGAGAAATCCCACCTGAACTTTGGGAAGAGGAGAGTCACAGGCAGCCTCCCTTCGGCCTCCCCTGCTGACACATACCTCCCTATTAGTGGCCATGAAAGCAGGCAAGGGGAAACCAAGGATGCTGTATGGACACTCGACATGCTCCTTAGCAACCGATGATCATCGGTTTTTAGGATGTGGACAAGCAGTCTTGCTTGTATTTGCAACCTGTGACTCTAAAATAAAGGCAGACTTTGACAAAATACTTTACTCACCTGCCTTACCCGTGTTGGTAAACTTTTTAGAATTCAGAATTAACCTCTGGACACTGTGGGGTTATTTACTAAAAAACTGGAGAGTGCAGCTCTGCAGAGACACCAATCAGCTTCCGGGTTATTTTTTTGCCAAAGCGTAACTGAACAAGCTGAAGTTAGAAACCGATTGGCTTCCATGCACAGCTGCACCAGATTTTGCACTCTTCAAAGTTTAGTAAATACAGTCAGGTCCATAAATATTGGACATCGACAATGCTAATCTTTTTGGCTCTGTATACCACCACAATGGATTTGAAATGAAACAAACAAGATGTTCGTTACATCCAAATCAGGTGAACGGTGTAGGAATTACAACAGTTTGTATATGTGCCGCACACTTTTTAAAAAAGGGACCAAAAGTAATGGGACAGATTAACAATCATAAATCAAAACTTTCACTTTTTAATACTTGGTTGAAAAAACCTTTGCAGTCAATTACAGCCTGAAGTGTGGAACACATAGACATCACCAGACGCTGGGTTTCATCCCTGGTGATGCTCTGCCAGGCCTCTACTGTAACCATCTTCAGTTCCTGCTTGTTCTTGGGGCATTTTCCCTTCAGCAAGTGAAATGCATGCTCAAATCAGGTTCAGGTCAGGTGATTGACTTGGCCATTGCATAACATGCCACTTCTTTCCCTTAAAAACTATTTGGTTGCTTTCGCAGTATGCTTCGTGTCATTGTCCATCTGCACTGTGAAGCGCCGTCCAATGAGTTCTGAAGCATTTGGCTGAATATGAGATAATATTGCCCTAAACACTTCAGAATTCATCCTGCTGCTTTTGTCAGTAGTCACATCATCAATAAATACAAGAGAACCAGTTCCATTGGCAGCCATACATGCCCACGCCATGACACTACCACCACCATGCTTCACTGACGAGGTGGTATGCCTTTCGGAGAAAAGAAATCACCGCTCCCGGTGGGTCTGCTATGCAATCACAGGCTGGCTCAGGATACCGAGGGTGCTGGCAGTGCACTAGGCAAGCATGAAAATGAAGGGAAAGATGGATAGCCGCACTCCAAAGACCGCTGAGGTTGTCTTTATTAAACGAACAGCAAATACATCACAGGGTTACAGCAATAGAAACAAGGGAACATCCGATGCGTTTCGCACTGGGTTAGTGCTTATTCATGGCTAAATGGTAGTGGTATGCCTTTCCTTCTCATCACTCTGGTACAAGTTGATCTTGGTCTCATCTGTCCATAGGATGTTGTTCCAGAACTATGAAGGCTTTTTTAGATGTAGTTTGGCAAACTCTAATCTGGCCTTCCTGTTTGAGGCTTACCAATGGTTTACATCTTGTAGTGCAGGACTCAAAAATTTCAAGTCCTGAGTTACTAGCCGGGGCTTAAGAGTTACTCGCCACCATTTTCCCCACCCAACCCCTCCCCTGCCTTGCTCCCAAGTCCGCCCCTAAACACTCCCTCGCAAATTATCTCATGAAATTACACTGTTAAATGTTTTATGCAGAATTAAGCTACAAAAATAAATATGAACAACAACAACTTTAACAAAGCATATTTCATTCATCTGATTGTGATAAATAGAATAAGGACAAAATATGATTGGCTACTAAAAAGGTACTGTACCCCAGTACAGTGAAAAAAAAAAAAAAAAACGCATCTGGAATGCATCCGGAAACGCATAAAAAATGAGCATGCAGAAATGCAATTGGAATGAATCTGGAGGTCGCTTTTGTGGTGTAATTGAGAACTTAAATCGAGCTGCCTCCTCCGAAATTAAAGCATCAGCATGAAAAATAACAAACGCACAATGTCGCACTGCAAAAACGCACTGGTTCACAATAGAATACATGCATTCCCATTTTGACATGCAAAAAGTAGCGCAAGCACAACTTTCTTAAATTGTGCCGCACCAAAAAGCATGCTACTACGCTTACCATACGGCCTTGGTGGCTGCAACTGATGCGTTTTGGGTGACATTACAAATGAATAGTTCTGCCCGCATCTCTCAAAGGCAGTGCATTAACGTGTGGTACAGGAAACCAGCATGAAATGCGATTTTGCTGCAACACATTCTAGTGTGAATTGGCCCAACACTAATTTGGCAAGCTGCCCAGTGTCACAAATAGAAAGGCAGAAGGAGAAGGGGAGTTTCACTGACAAAAAGACACTTTTACTGCACAGAAGTGAGTTGCCCTTTCTGCTCCAGCTATCATCAGACTGGATGTAAAGTTTGCCATTGACATGAGAGGTTGCAGAGGAAGAAATCCCTGACCTGGAACAAGCCTGCAAACACAGCTCTGAATGAGGACATGCCACATAACTGACCTCTGAGGACTCCACCACTCGCACAGGAAGCCACTTACATTTCCTGTCATGTCACTGATGAAGTTCCAATGAATGGTAGCTTTGGAGACACCTTATTGGTATCTGGTTGCCATGGGTAGGTAGAGCGGCTGTCAGTCTGAGTTGCGGTGCGTTCACCTCCCCGCCCAAGCCAAGCGGACCCGCCCCCGCACGGGTCAAGCCAAGCTGAGCCGGCTGCCTAAGCCGAGCGGACCCGCCCCTGCCCGAGTTAAGCCGAGCTGGATTGGCCCGCCTCCCCACCTGAGCCGAGCTGTGCAGAGCCACCTCCACACCAGACACTCGCCGCCTGGAGCCAAACCTCCCCGCCTGGACCAGCCCCAGCCAAGCCGAGCTAAACCAGCCCGCCTCCCCTGCCCGAGCCAAGCGGACCTGCCTTCTGAGCAAGACAAGCAACCTGTCATGCAGGTACACTCGCCCTAAACGTTTTTCCACTTATCAAATGCGAGCAGGCGAGTGGAAATTTTGAGGGCTGTTGTAGTGGACCCTCTGTATTCACTCTGGTGAAGTCTTCTCTTGATTTTTGGCTTTGAAACACATACACCTACCTCCTGGAGAGTGTTCTTGATCTGGCCAACTGTTGTGAGGGGTGTTTTCTTCACCAGGGAAAGCACTTATCGGTCATCCACCACAGCAGTTGTTTTCTGTGGTCTTCCGGGTCTTTTGGTGTTGCTGTGCTCACCGGTGCGTTCTTTTTAAGGATGCTCCAAACAGTCGATTTGGCCACACCTAATGTTTTTGCCATCTCTGTGATGGGTTAGTTTTGTTTTTTCAGCCCAATGATGGCTTGCTTCACTGATAGTGACAGCTCTTTGGATCTCATATTGAGAGTTGACAGCAACAGATTCCAAATGCAAATGGCACACTTGAAATGAACTCTGGACCTTTTATCTGCTCCTTGTAAATGGGATAATGAGGGAATAACACACACCAGGCCATGGAACAGCTTAGCAGCCAATTGTCCCATTACTTTTGGTCCCTTAAAAAGTGTGAGGCACATATACAAACTGTTGTAATTCCTACACCGTTCACCTGATTTGGATGTAAATACCCTCAAATTAAAGCTGAAAGTCTGCAGTTAAAGCACATCATGTGCTTGTATATAGAGACAAAAAGATTAGAATTGTGTTGATGTCCAAATATTTATGGACCCGACTGTAAATCCCTGTATTCCCAGAATGTTCTGCATACTCCAAATTGACTATTCCATGGCTGCATCAATAAAAGCTTACAAAAATAGGACCCAGACCTACACCCACTTGGCTGGATCATGACAGAAGTCAGTAAAAGGCAGCCTGTATATTTCTTTCAGCAGAGGCTGCGTCATTTGCTCAAATTACAGTAAACGCTTGGTTTGAGAGCGTTTTGCAAGAGGCATGGAGGAGCTCAGCTATGAGGAAAGATTAGAAGAACTAAATGTATTCACTCTTGAGAAGAGGAGAATAAGGGGGGATATGAACCACATGTACAAATATATAAGAGGTCCATACAGTGTACTTGGTGTTGAATTATTCACTTTACGGTCAACACTGAGGACAAGGGGGCACTCTTTATGTCTAGAGGAAAAGAGATTTCATCTCCAAATACGGAAAGGTTTTTTCACAGTAAGAGCTGTGAAAATGTGGAACAGACTCCCTCCAGAGGTGGTTCTGGCCAGCTCAGTAGATTGCTTTAAGAAGGGCCTGGATTCTTTCCTAAATGTACAGAATATAACTGAGTACTAAGATTTGTAGGTAAAGTTGATCCAGGGTAAATCCGATTGCCTCTCGGGGGATCAGGAAGGAATTTTTTCCCCTGCTGTAGCAAATTGGATCATGCTCTGCTGGGGTTTTTTGCCTTCCTCTGGATCAACTGTGGGTATGGAGTTGGGTGTATGGGATTGTACTGTGTTTTTTATTTTGTTTTTTTATTTTTTGTGGTTGAACTGGATGGACTTGTGTCTTTTTTCAACCTGACTAACTATAACTATGTAACAAGCAAAATGTTTTAATAAAATTTTGCTTCGATATACAAGCGATGTCTTGATATAAGAGTAGCGTCATGTCACAATGGAGTATATAAAAAAAAAAAAGAGGGGGAGCCTCTATGTGTAGCAATATGGTTACATTTAATGAAGGTACAACATTTAGCAATGCTTTGGTATACAAGTGCTTTGGATTACAAGCATGTTTCTGGAACAAATTATGCTCGCAAACCAAGGTTTTACTGTACAATATTTAGTTGTATGAGGAAGGAGAGGACTTCGCCAATTGATTTTATGGTAGTCATCACCCATTGCCACAACACTAGAGTGAAGTGAATCATTGTTTTTGCAGGGCCCAAGGGAACAAAATGATATGTCAATAAGCCAATATTACTTAAGATTTATATTTTGTTGAACTCAACAGGCATGTTTCAATTTTCAACCAAAGTTATTTTTATGGGTATGCTGCAAAGTATGAAGACAAGAATGAACAACCAACTACAAAAAGGCAGGATGGGAAGGATATCTCAACCCAGAAGAAAATCACACAATAAAAGTTGAACAAGGACCGAGATGACCGACAAGGGGGTTTGAAACATTCAGTGCTCAAACCTATGAACATTTGTGCAAACTGAACTAAAATTTTAACCTATGTTCTTTAATAGACAAACTCCTGTATAAACAGCAGTGTCAGGGAGAAAAGATACCATGTTTTAGCCACTAGAGGGCGATGAGGATACAGGAGTTTGCCCATTTGAAAACATGCAGTAAAATTTAGTTTGTGTAAAGAATGTTTCATAAATGTAACCCAAAGGGTTCACCCGATCTGATGACGGATGGAAAAATAGGGTTTTCCTCCGTTTGCAGAATCAGAGGAATGCGGACCCGGTTGAGATCTCATAGGGACCAATGCATGCCCTTTTTCATCCGTACACGGATGGATGAAAAAGTGGACATACGGTCCCGCATGTGTGAACGGGGCCAAAGAGAATGTCGCATCTAAATGGGTTGCACATGCAAAGATTCAACAGTTTTAAACGCCTCAGCCCCCACCAAAGTCACACAAATAGGTCCAGGCCACGTCCTGCACAGGCACAACCTTCGGTCTATTTCCAAAGACATGCTGGTAGGTGAATTGGCTTCTGTCTAAAAATTGTACCTAGTATAAATAAGGCTTAAGCCATACCCCCAGCATCCCCAGCCATAAAGAGGAATATGAACCAAGCCTTGAGTCACAACTATGCAGTTCACACCACCTACAGTGAAAATGCCCTACTGTGAGAAGACACATGAAATGGCAGCCCCACGAATAGAAAAAACGCAGCACGTTTGCAGGTGTAGGAACCAAAAGGGAAATCATATGGGCAAAAAAAAAACCTGTGATTTCTCTGCGGGCCACGTTTTGAAAAAGGTGCATGCACCTTTTTTTGTGAGAAACACAGGCATGGCAGCTCATTTTAATGATTGGGCTTCTGTGCCTGATCAAATGCACACAGGCATAGGTGTGAACAGAGCCTTAGGGATTAATGGGGCGAGTGTGCATAGTAGGTACAGGACACAGCCTTGATTTTTGCAAAGGCTGGACATTAAAAACAAATGCACTTTTGAGACAGTCTCCAGCAAAGCAAGCAAAAATTACTTTTCCCATTCCCGTGACCACGTCTAGAGTAGACGAAACGTTGGGAGGCGACGTGCTGACGTCACCGCGATTTGAGGACCCGTTCTGACACGCCGGCCAGCTTTCTCTTTCTCTGCTGTTATTTGCATTTTAAACTGTAAGTGTTACTACCCTTTTTTATTAAACATCTTTACGATATTACACCATGTGAGTTCTCTTTCCTCCTCTCACATATCGGACCTGCTGTTCCTCCCGTTCCATCATTGGTTGAGACGCTCCATCGCTACCTACTGTATACATCCCCTATGCTCTGACTGATCCTGTTGGATCATAGGCTCTGGTAAGGGTCAGTGTGTGTACCGGTGGTGGTTGTTTTCATGTTCACACTGTCGTTTGCCAGTCACTGGGGGATGCACCTATGTGTTTTACCTTACACGGATTTACACTATATGAGTTTCTTTTTTCTCTGGTTGCTACATTGATGGATTGGTGACCCCTGGAGGGACCGTTTATACAGACAAGTTCTACTTCAACATACCCAGTGATTTCAGCTTGACTAGGTCCGTTAGGACCTCTCTTTGTGGTAAGGGTCAGCAAGTTGCATTTCCATGTTGGAGCCAGCCTTCTTTCTTTTGTTTCACATTGGGGTGTGATGCTCCGAATTTGATTTTCACTTGGACTATTCAAATTTACTTTCACTGAGGTGTATCACCCAATATTGATTGACATTGTTCTTTCACATAGCCTTCTGTCCTCTGAAGGCCTTCAATTTATGTTTTTTATAGCGCTACTCCATTTTTTTGTGCAAGCAAAAATTACTACAAAAAAGTGTCAATGCATACAGAAAATACATTAGTATAAATAAAAAAGGATATTAAAATGGCACTCAAGTGTAAAAGCCTCTCGTAATACTTCTACAAGACCCATTCCCCCATGGAGGTACAATCATGGTTTTGCAAAAAAAAAAAAAAAAAACACACCATCACTACATCTGGACGGTGTCTGCTTCCTTGAGGCCGTCAGTCATATTCTAGCATTGTGCTTTGTATTCCTCTCACAACATAATCATGATCATATTCCATACACAAGGAAGACCCTGTAATCATGTGTATGTCAGTGCAACCACCATTCTTGGTGCCCAAAAGCTGTAAAATTCAATTACATGAGAAGCCATCTGCAGAGAGCATTGTGTTCCAGACAATGACTAGGCTGACCTGAATATCACAGACTCCCAGTAGTATATAGTCATATGCGCTACCCCTCACCGCCTTGTAAAAGCCTGCTACTGCACTATGCTGAGCAACGCTATCCCAAATAATAACCCGTTCTCTGAACCCATTCATGTACTCCTAATACCATTTCAGGGATTGTGCCAAACAAGTTTGCTGTGATCCTGCACACATTTTCATCTTCCTTCAGGAACAAGAAAAGCTGGTTTGTATGCCAGCCTAAACTTGCCCATCACAAGCAAACAAATTGAGTCACTGCCAGGAAGGGCATGACACAGAGCTTGGCCACCAACTCCCATGACATTCACTGATGTGTTGTTAACCCTTTCATTACTGACAGTTTAGTGAAAGGCTCCAACCATTAAAAAAAGGGCAACTAAGGTTTTTAGGAATGCCATTGACACTTGTAAATACAACAGCCAGGGGTAGCAGTCATCAGGTTTTGTGTTCCATCTCTGCAGTCAGGGATGAGAAGGGAGCTCAGGAATTTGTATACAGACAAGGGCTGACTATACTTCTGGCTCAATGGAATGCAAGGCAAGAAAACCATGAGGGTTCAGAACTCCACTGCCTCACTAAATAGACATAGCTATGACCGATTCAGCTATGACCGATTCGGCTCCTGGAGCACCATACTGAAATGTAAAACGGTACAACTTACTTCTATGAGCTGATGGGATCAAACAGCAACACAGTGAAAAAGCACTTACAAAAAGGTTTCTTGTTATCAGCAATACAAAATACAAGATACCTGCACTGCCCCCCCCTAATCTACATGCAGTTCGCCAGACGCATGTATTCCAATGTTTTTTTTGTTTTTTTTTTAAGCACATGGATAGAGACTGAGGCTCAAATATTCGTTATGGTATTCCCCGATTCTCCTCCTGGCCAATCAGGACCTATTGGGGGGGGGGGGGGGGGGGGGGGGATTGTTTGTCTGTGACCCAGTTAAGGCTCAGTTTACGGAGGGGGCAGCAGCAATAAAAACTGGCAAGGGTTCCAACCTCTCTGCAAAAACTAAGAAAAAAAAAAAAGCAATGGCATAATGTGCTAGTATGCATCACATACAAGCACATTACTGTATGTGAAACTTACCTTAGAACAAAGCCTTCCAGTGCCGCGCTGTTGCTGCTGAAGGCACAGAAATCATTCCCCGGTCTTCTTTCCAGGGTTGCAGACTCCAGCTGTGTGCGTGGCCGGAGCCGCGATGATGTCACTCCCACGCATGTGCGCAGGAGCCACTGTTTATGGCACAGAACTCTATAGGAACGGGACAGGTGTCCGTTCCTTCAGAGCACATGCGCTGGTGACATCACCGGCTGCATGTACAGTAAATATCTCCTAAACAGTGCAAGTGATACCGTATTTATCGGCGTACAACACGCACCCTAACTTCATTGCCATGGACGATTTTACAGCCACTTTTCTGAGCGTTTTTTGCAGCTTAAAAACAGCTCTTCATGTTAGTCTATGGCCTCATGCCCACCATGACGTTTTTGAGCTGTAGATGGCTGAGCCGTTTTTAAGCTGCAAAAAAAAAAAAAAAAAAAAAACAGGACCAATGCGTTCTGAAGCTCCAGCGTTAGAGCTGTAAAAACGCCAGACGTTAAAAAACGCTCAAAAAACGCAACCGCAGCGTTTTTGAGCTCCAGCTCAAAAAAAAGGGTCAGGCGTTAAGCTGTATAATAGGCTAAAAAAAAGTGGCTGTAAAAACATCTATGGAAATGAAGCCTTAGAGGGAAGTTTCAGGGAAAAATTTTTTTTTATAAAAAATAAAATTACCACAGCCCCATGGGTATAACACGCAGTCACAGTTTACCTTCTATTTTTAGGGTAAAAAAAAGTGATATACGCCAATAGATACAGTACCTATAGGCAAGCCTTATGGTAAAAATTATGCATTAGAGTTTACTCACACTCTTGGTGTACAATATACAAGAGTGCTGGCTAACATTTTACAGTAGCCAGGAAAACCGTTAAATATTGGTAGATTAAAAGTTATTAAAAAGACTAAGAAAATTAAAAAATAATTCAATGGTATGATCTATTAAATGAGGCATCATAATCCTTTCACTCTGCACAGTGAGACCCGTGTACAGCTGGGCACTGAAAACCAAATGGTAGACCGGAGTGCTCAAGATCAGTCAAATGACTCCCATTAACCTCCTGGGGGGGGGGGGGGCACTTGCTCTTCTGCATTTACATCACCTTGTTGAATTGAAACAAGTCCCGTTTGAGTCTCTCCCTCACAGAGTCCTGACCAGAACGTAGGAAGCGTTTCATCTCTGCAGCTCCTGAGCTCAGTGCGGCCCTTAAAAATGAACAAAAAATAACAATTAGAAATTCTGACAAACTACAACGACCACCACTTCACAAAAAAAACAAAAAAAAAAAACCCCACACCCCCCTAAGGCTTAATGTACACGGGACGTTTTAAAACCTCTCCTGAACTATTTAACGTGACATATAGTAACCAACGTTTAAAAACGTCAGTTTCCCCCCCCCCCCCCCCCATTTAGTTTTTTTCCCCCCCTTAAAATAGTCAAAAACGTATCTCCATGAAAAATACCTGTAAACAAAAAACCTGTCTAAAAACGCGAGTTACCGCGTTTACAAGCTGTTACAGGCATTTGGAGTTTTAAAATGACGCTGAACATCCATCCTGAACGCATTTTTTCTTTCCAAAAAATGCTTCTAAACTCAACTGCCTAGAAACAACTATAAACGACCCCGTGTACATGTACTGATAAGATACCCTAGAGGAGAGTTCAGGGGCAGCGAAAAAACACACACACACACACACACACACACACACACACACACACACACACACCTAATTGCTTCTAAAACATCCGTTTACCAGCCTCAGTGTACATTTTTACTACAATACCCCAACAATTTAAAACCTAAAAATCATGTATACGATGCCTTCAAGTTTCACCGGAGTGAAAGCTCATGTATTGGAAAAATGACTACACTACTCAGGAGGATACACACACAAAAAACAAAAAAACACTGGTTAGTATTTCAGGAATTAAAAAGCTGATGCAAAACAGGACAAGGCCAAACAGAAATTCAATGTACAGGCATACCCCGCTTTAAGTACACTCACTTTACATACACTCGCGAGTAAGGACATACCCGTGAGTGTATGTAAAGTGCCTAACAAAGACTGTACAGACATTTTTCTGCCGCAGTAGAAGGAGCTGAAGCTCAGAGAGCATAGCCCGCCCTGTTCCAGTGTGCCCCTGACACCCCCACTACAGCCCCTGAGACCTTAACTACAGCTCCTAACACCCCCACTACACCCCCTGACCCCCCACTACACCTTATAAGTGAAAAAAGGTATTGTTTCACTTTAAGTACATTTTCGTTTTACATACATGCTCTGGTCCCATTGTGTACTTAAAAGTGGGGTATGCCTGTATACTGCATCGTCAATACCCTGAACTAGATTTAAATGGATAACTTCTAAACGCTGATCAATAGTCATTCTACATTTTACATCAAAAACCCACACACATAGGAAAGTAATGCCACCCCAGGGGATCAGCGCTATCAGAGGCCAAGCATACAACATATAGCGTTGGTCATTTGTACATGTTAATCATTAACTTGCAGACAGCTGAGTACACTGAACCTTCACCCCATCAACAGGAACCAAGAGATATTAACCACCTACCTCCTTCTACACAACCATAGCTAAAACTAATAGCAAAAAATTCCATATCATTTGATTTATGAAGCATCGGATTTCCAGCAGACACACCCACAAGCAATTTTTCTTTAGCATCATCTTATCTAGAAATAAGCATGCACCACCAGTAGCTATTAGAGGGCTGCATGACGTACGCAGCATTACACAACACCACATAATCAATATAAACTAATGTTCCATTGTGACTACAGACATTGCAAACAAGTATTGATGTTATTGGCCTATATATTCTTTTTTTTTTATTTGATAAACTTTAGAGAAACTGGTATCGTCATTAGCAGTCTGACAGGATGGTAAATCGGCCTGAGAAAAGTATAGTATACCATAATATTATAATCCAATAGTGCAGCGCTCAAAATAAATGAAAATGGAAAATATTAGTCCAAATAAAACAATGTGTATAAAGTCCACAAATTATATGTTCATCAATGAAGTTGAAGATATAGAACCTCCACTGAAGTTTCAGTGTGTAGATACGGAAAAAACGCACCACACCACCGTGCAAACAATCCGCTTACCAGAACAAAAAGGTTATGGGCATGTAATCAGATAACGTGCAGGTCAATGGCAATGGCACTTCCAGAGTGTACAGGTGAAAACGGTTATCCCCAGGCAGCATCAATGATGAAACATCTCGAATGTCATGAAGGTCCAAAAGCATACATTGCGTTCATCAGCAGATATGTGGTCATAAAATGCAGAGAGGATACTACAATAGTGAAGCCTGTTTGATAAAACCAATAAGCAATCTGAAGATATCCCTTTAGGGTCCTTTCACACTAGCGGACCATTCGTCCGCTCATTACAAGTCCGTTAACGGACTTGTAATGAGTCCCTATGGGAACGCGTCCGTTAGCGGATGTGTGCGGGGACCGCCCTATCTGCCGACAGCCAGAAACGGTCCGCTCCGTGTGAAAGACCCTTAGGATGAAAAACATGTAAGGCTGACCCACACAAGCACGCTATGAGCCGCGGATTTTTAGATTCTTTGATGCCTTTACCTGTCTAAGTACCACACAATAAATTGTATATTGGTTTTATCAAACAGGCTTCACTATTGTAGTTTCCTCTCTGCATTTTATGACCATATATCTGCTGATGAACGCAATGTATGCTTTTGGACCTTCATGACATTCGAGATGTTTCATCATTCATGCTGCCTGCGGATAACCGGGAGAGGGGGGGGGGGGGCAATGTTCCGAAACTGAAGTGGTTAGGTCGTTTATGCAAGGACTGCCAAATGCATGCAGACAGTGTTGAACTTTTCTAACGAAAGCCCATCATGCTTCACAGAGTCAACCAGGCATTCGGTATTGCATGTTTTGAAGAGTGACTTCAATTTAAAAACATGATAGAAGATTGCATTCTCTCAAAAACAGCATTGTCACTGCTAATCTAACAATGTTCTGAATCGCAGTGGATGGCAATTGGAACGCTCATTCTCCAAGCTGAGCAGAGTTTTATTCTATATCTCCCCTTGTCACTAGTGAAGCAGACATATTTTGGCTGAGCACGTCCTAAAAATAGGACTCCTCTGGTACAGAGACCTACAACCCCCTCCCTCCCCTCCGTTTCCACTTTTATTCAGCAAACTCATTCCTGCGGCTCTCTCTGCCATTGAAGAATAAATACCTCTTGATTTACAGTGGCAGTGCACACATTGTGTTTGGGTTTCCTCTTGTTTCTGCAACAGAATTCTGTTACTTTGTGCACACAAGACTTCACTTTCATGTTAACAAGTCTCTGCCGTTATAAACAATGTCTGGAGCTCACAGGGCAAAACAAAAATCGTGTTTCTTCCAGTATTCATGAGCATTCAGGCCCCATTCACACCTGAGTGTTTTGGAGCTTGAAGCTCCAAAGTGATGGGATGGGGCTTTTGTAGCTCAATTCAGGCAGATTTTGGCATTTTTCTGCTGTTTACATTGGTGACCTTTTGGCCTGTACAAAAATTGCAGTAAAAACGCGACTTTCCACCTGAAAATGACACGCTCGGGTGTGAATGAAGCCTCAGTTAGACCCCTTTCACACTGGGGCAGTGCTAGCGTTAGAGGTAAAGGGCCGCTAGTTTTAGCTTTACAGTTGTTAAAGTGGCGCATTTTGGCCGCTAGCGGGGTGCTTTTAAGGGTCAATAGCGCCTGTACTGTGGTGCTGCTGAAGCACTTTGCAGGCGCTTTGGCAGCGCTGTCCATTAATTTCAATGTGCACAGCCCCAAAGATGCGGCTTGCAGGACTTTTTTTCCTCCATCCTGCAAGCGCACCACCCCCAGTTTGAAAGCACTGGGGCGGCTTGAGAGGTGCTTTTCAGGCTAAAACGTGCCCCAATGTGAAAGGGGTCTAACAGTAATAAGAGTTAGTCCATCCAAAAATATAAATTTTGCTTACAGATAGTGTCTGGACTTGACTTCTAATATCTGTGGGGGGGGGGGGGTCATGAGGTTGGCATTTTCAGCAGCAGTATACACACTGTGTGTGCGCGCAACTCTCACAAGTCCACTGTCAGCTGTCAGATGCAAGCCGTCTGATCACTTCCACATACCCGGCAGCATTTGGTCGTTATAAGGTTTTAGGTAATCTTCAGGTCTAAAGAGTTTTTTGTATGTATTAAAAGGTGTAGTAACCGGTTAATCATTTAAAATGCCTGAAAATAAAATAACTTGCATCTCTAAAATATAGCACTGTGCATCCACCTATAGCATGTATGTAGGTATAGTTCTCTTCCCACAGCACATGCTAAACAGCATTGAGGGGTCATTTTGGCACACCGATTTCAGCAGAGAAATTCTGGAGTTACACGGTCTACAAACTATGGGATATATACTGGAATTTTTTTTATACTAGTAATGGCGGTGATCAGCAACGCGGTACTGCAATATTGCAGCGGACAGCCGGACACTTTGCCTGAACAAGTGACACCAATACAGAGATCAGTGCTAAAAATATGGTCACTGTATAAATGACAGACTGGGAAGGGGGTTAAACATCTAGGGCGATCAAAGGGTTAACTGTGTGCCTAACCAGTGTGTGTGTGTACTGTGAGGTGCTTTCACTAAGATGTGATGGATTTTATTCCCCACTTTGTAGGGAAAGAAAATCCATTAAATCCACACTGACAAGACAGAGCTCTGCCTTGTTTACATAGGCGGAGCTCCATCCAGGCTCTCTCCCTTGATGATCGGCAGGTGCTGGCGGTCTAACCACAGCAGAAGCAGCGCACGCTCCCCCTATGTGGAAATGCAGAATCTCGTATACAGCGGGGGGGCAAAGTATTTAATCTCCTGCCGATTTTGTACATTTGCCCACTGACAAAGAAACGGTCTATAATTTTAAAGGAAGGTTTATTTTAATAGTGAGAAACAAAAAAATATCCAGAAAAACGCATTTCAAAAAAGTTATAAAATCGATTTGCATTTTAAAATGAGTGAAATAAGTATTTGATGCCCTATCTAAAATCAGCAAGATTTCTGGCTCCCAGGTGTCTTCTATACAGGTAACCAGATGAGATCAGGAGCGCTCTCTTAACCACTAGCCGACCAGCCGCCGCAGTTATACGGCGACAGGTCGGCTCGGCTGCGCGAGATCACGTAGCTATACGTCATCTCATGATTCAGCCAATAGGGGCGCGCGCCCCCAGCGCGTTGCCCGGCGGGCGCGATCACCGCCGGGCACCCGCGATCAGCGAGAACCGGGAGCTGTGTGTAAACACACAGCTCCCGGTCCTGTCAGGGGGAGAAATGCTGATCTTCTGTTCAAACAATGTATGAACAGCGATCTGTCATTTCCCCAAGTCAGTCCCACACCCCCTTCAGTTAGAGAACACACAGGAAACATAATTAACCCCTTCCTCGCTCCCTAGTGTTAACCCCTTCCCTGCCAGTGGCATTTTTATAGTAATCAATGCATTTTTATAGCACTGATCGCTATCAAAATGCCAATGGTCCCAAAAATGTGTCAAAAGTGTACGAAGTGTCCGCCATAAGGTCGCAGTATCGATAAAAATCGCTACCATAGTAAAAAAAAAATTAAAAAGCCATAAAACTATGCCCTATTTTGTAGACGCTATAACTTTTGTGCAAACCACTCAAACGCTTTTTGCTTTTTTTTTTTTTTTTTTTTTTTTTACGAAAAATAAGAATACGTATCGGCCTAAACTGAGGGGGAAAAAAAATAGTTGGGGATATTTATTATAGCAAAAAGTAAAAAATATTCATTTTTTTTTCAAAATTGTCGCTCTATTTTTGTTTATAGCGCAAAAACTAAAAACCGCAGAGGTGATCAAAATACCACCAAAAGAAAGCTCTATTTGTGGGGGGGAAAAAAATAATAATAAAAAGAAGGACGCCAATTTTATTTGGGAGCCACGTCGCACGACCGCGCAATTGTCAGTTGATTGATTGATTGATTTTTGAGCTTAATTAGGCGCCAAATGCCCACTGTGAAGTGAGCGTCTAAGCGCCGCTGGTGAGATGTAACTTTGAATCAATCCGTGGTGAAGAAGAGAGAGAAAAGAAAAGAGGGCGGTAAAAGGAAAGGGTATCCAGCCCTTAGGGGAGCAAGAGGAATGAGCCGTGAAGTGTATGAGAAAAAATATAAAAGAAAAAAGGAACAGTGGGGATACTAGAGGAGGGGTAGAAGACATCATAGTTATTGGAGAGGCAAGTGGCCCCTTCAATGAGGGGGCGGACTGTAAGAGGGAAAAGAATATAAATTTAACCATAGGCCTGGATGAACAGTTCCGTCTTTAGTTTTTTTCTGAAGAGGAGCAGGTTAGATGTCATCTTAAGTTCCAAGGAGAGGGCATTCCACAGCATGGCACCCCTACTCTGGAGTCGTTTGCCTCCCATGGAAGAAAGTTTAGATGGAATGACTGTGGCTAAATGTTGGGTCTTGGATCTTAATGGGCGCGAGGGTTCATAGTGCACCGCCAAGCTGTGTAAGTACTTGGGACCCTGTCCCCAGTATGCACGGAAGAAGATACAGAGCGTTTTAAAGATCACTCTCTGCTCGATAGGGAGCCAATGAAGTGATCTCCTGGCCAGGCTAATATGGTCTCTTCTCGCTAGACCGAGTAAAAAGCGAGCAGTGTGGTTCTGAACCACCTGAAGCTTATGGGCCCATTTCTGCGGGGCACCCAATAGGAATACGTTTGCCCCGTCTAACCGGGAATGGATAAAAGCCTGGGCAAGTAGTGATCTGTTATTTTGGGTGAATAGATGTTTTACTTTTCTGAGGAGCCATAGATGGTAATTGGCATTCCGCAGGATGTTTCTGAAGTGGGGAACAAACGAGAGGGTGTCATCGATTATGACTCCTAGGTTTTTTACCTGCTTGGCTGGAATGGGTGTGGGTCCGAAAGACAGAGGCCAAGCAGCCAGCAATAGGGGGCTAGTAGGACCAATTAATAGAACTTCAGTTTTAGCTGCGTTCAGTCCAAGCCTATTGCCAGCCATCCAGTCCTGTATTTCTACCAGGCATTTCGCCAACTGAACTGGCTGCTGAGGTCCTCTTGCTGAATCAACCAGAATTTGTGTGTCATCGGCATAAAGCTGACACTCCAAGTTATTGTTCTGGATGATGTCAGCAAGAGGACGGATATAGCAGTTAAAGAGGAGTGGCGATAGAGCACTCCCCTGTGGAACTCCGCATGTCAGAGGTCTTGGGGTAGACCGGTGTGTTCCCATCTTGACACATTGTGTTCTCTCATGGAGAAATGAGCGTATCCAACTCAGGACCACCCTGTTAAGACCAAAAAGATTTTTTAATCTGTCCAACAGTATATTATAGTCGACAGTGTCGAATGCTGCGGAGAGGTCTAGCAAAATCAGGGCTGCCGACCCCCCTGCGTCACGGATTGTCAATAGTCTTTCTCGCATGGCCAGCACAGATATCTCGGTTCCTCTTCCCGGACGAAACCCCGACTGGGTGTCATGGAAGAGGTTGCCCCCCTCAAAATAGTTTTGTAGCTGCCTGAAGACTACTTGCTCTAGGATTTTTGCCAGGAAGGGGATGGCGGAAATGGGCCTGAAATTGAGCGGGTCATTTATGTCTAGACCCATCTTTTTCAGAAGGGGTGTTACTATGGCATGCTTCATTTTTCCTGGGACGATGCCTAATTGCAGAGAAAGGTTAATAACTTTGCAAATGTCCAGGGCCAATGTTTTTGCATTTAAAGCGACGCAGTGCCGAATTGCAAAAAGTGGCCCGGTCATTGACCAGCAATATGGTCTGGGGTTGAAGTTACCTGTATAAAATACACATGTCCACAGAAGCAATCAGATTCCAATCTTTCCACCATGGCCATGACCCACAAGCTGTCCAAGGATGTCAGGGACAAGATTTTAGACCTACACAAGGCTGGAATGGGCTACAGTTGGTGAGGTTATTCGCAAATGGAAGAAAAAACACAAATTACTCAATCTTCCTTAGTTTGTGGCTCCATGCAACATCTCACCTCATGGAGTTTTCAAAAATCATGAGAACGGTGAGGAAACAGCCCAGAACTACATGGGAGAATCTTGTCCATGATCTCAAGGCAGCTGGGACCATAGTCACCAAGAAAACAATTGGTAACACACTACACCGTGAAGGACTGAAATCCTGCAGCGGCCGCAAGGTCCCCCTGCTCAAGAAAGCACATGTACAGGCTGTCTAAAGTTTTCTAATGAACATCTGAATGATTCAGAGAACAGGAGGAAAGTGCTGTGGTCAGATGAGATCAAAATCTAGCCCTTTGGCATCAACTCGAAAAACCGCAGTGTTTGGAGGAGGAATGCTGCCTATGACCCCTAACACCATCAAACATGGAAACATTATGCTTTGGGGGTGTTATTCTGCTAAGAGGACAGGACAACTTCACTGCATCAATATGGACGATGGACACGGCCATGTACCAGGTGAGAACCTCCTTCCCTCAGCCAGGGCATTGAAAATAGGTTGTGGATGTGTATTTCAGCATGACAATGACCCAAAACACAGTCAAGGCAACAAAGCAGCAGCTCAAGAAGAAGCACTTTAAGGCCCAGGGAAACGTCTGACCTCCGATTACCAACAATGGTTTTGCCACCAACTACCAAGTCACGTTTTGCTAAGGGTTTAAATACTTATTTCACTCATTAACCACTTGCTTACTGTGCACATATACCCCCTTCCTGCCCAGTCGAAATTTCAGCTTCCGGCACTGCGTCGCTTCAACTGACAACTGCGCATTCGTGCGACATGGCTCCCAAACAAAATTTACGTCCTTTTTTTCACACAAATAAAGCCTTCTTTTGGTGGTATTTAACCTCCGTGTGCGGTTTTTAATTTTTTGTGTTAAACAAAAAAAAGAGCGTAAATATTGAAAAAACACAATATTTTTTACTTTTTTCTATAATAAATATCCCATATAAAAAAAAACGCAATAAGCGTATAGTGACTGGTTTGCGCAAAAGTTATAGCGCCTACAAAATAGGGGACATTATTAAGTTTTTTTTTTTTTACTAGGAATGGCGGCGATCTGCGATTTTTATTGGGACTGCGACATTATAGCGGACACTTTGACACATTTTCGGGACTATTCGCATTTATACAGTGAATAGTGCTATAAATATGCACCGATTACTGTATAAATGTGACTGGCAGGGAAGGGGGTTAACACTAGGGGGCGAGGAAGGGGTTAAACGTGTAGCCTAGTGAGTGACTCTAACTGTAGGGGGGAGGGGACTGACTGGGGAGGTGACCGATCTGTGTCCCCCATGTACAAGGGACACAGCATCAGCCTCCTCTCCCTGACAGGACGTGGATCTCTGTTTACACAGAGATCCACGGTCCTGCTCAGTTACTGGGCAATCGCCGGTGCCCGGCGGCCATCGTGTTCCCAGTAACACGGCGGGTGCACGCGCACCCCCTAGCGCATGGGTCTTCAAACTACGGCCCTCCAGGTGTTCAGGAACTACAATTCCCATCATGCCTAGTCATGTCTGTGAATGTCAGAGTTTTACAATGCCTCATGGGATGTGTAGTTCAGCAACAGCTGGAGGGCCGTAGTTTGAGGATCCCTGCCCTAGCGGCATTAAAAGACGAGTATGTCATATGACGTCCTCTCAGAACAATTGGGTTACTGTGCCGCCGTCAATTGATGGCGACCGGTAGTAGAGTGGTTAAAATGCAAATCAATTTATAACTTTTTTGAAACGCGTTTTTCTGGATATTTTTGTTGTTATTCTGTCTCACATAAAATAAACCTACCATTAAAATTATAGACTGAATATTTATCAGCAGGCAAATGTCCAAAATCAGAACTAGATAAAATTATTTTTTCCCCCTCAGTGTAAAATGCTGGAATTTTTTAATACTAGTAATGGTGGCGATCAACAACTTCTAGAGGGACTGCAATATTGCAGCGGAAAGCCTGACACTTTTGGCACTTTGTGGGAACCAGTGACACCAATACAGAGATCAGTGCTAAAAATATGCATGATCACTGTACAAATGACAGGCTGGGGAGGAGTTAACATCTAGGGCGAGCAAAGGGTTAACTGTGTGCACCGTGAGGCGCTTTCACCAAGGGATGTGATTTTTTTTTTTCCTACAAAGGAGGGAATAAAATCAAAGTTCATCACATATACGCTGACAGGACAGAGCTCTGCCTTGTTTACATAAGCAGAGCTCTGTCCAGCCTCTCCCCCTCGTTCATCGGCAGGTGCCGGCGGACTAATCACAGCAGAAGCGTTGCACACGCCCCCCTATGTGATGGTTTGGTCCCCACAGAGCCCTCAACATCCAGTCTGCCTGGGATTTCATGAAGAGACAGAAGGATGAGGCAGCCTACATCCACAGAAAATCTGTAGTTCGTTTTCCGAGAT
The DNA here is from genome assembly GCF_905171775.1 of Rana temporaria. NCBI lineage: Eukaryota > Metazoa > Chordata > Amphibia > Anura > Ranidae > Rana > Rana temporaria. Next base: position 61,116,920 of record NC_053500.1, on the reverse strand, counting down.
GTTTGAAGGAACTTGGCAGGAAGGTTGTTCCAAAAACTGTGCAAGTGTACCTAGAAGAATTGATGCAGGTTTGATGACAAAGGGTGATATTTATTTGATTCTCTTTTGTTCATTTACTTTCCATTTTTTTAATTGATGAAAATGAAACTATGAACGCTTCTATTTCTGAAAGCGTTAATTTACAGAATTTCTTCACACCTACCCAAAACCTTTGCACAGTACTATAGATCCACTACAGGATCCCTTCAACTGGCAATCAACCTAGAACCCCTCCAATTGTGATGAAAATCAGATTCTCATCTGGGGTACCCCAATGGTCTTTGCCTTTGTCATGATTATGTGTAGGTAGTGCCAACCCACAGCAGTGTTGGATTCAAAGTGGCTGCAACCAGTTTGTTGGATAACTGCAGCTAGTCCACAACATAGCAACCAAACCACAGAAAATAAACCCTGACCTTTCCAGTACCAGCTAGGAAAAAATAAAAAATCAAGTGACCGTTATTTTCAGGTCAAATGAGAGGTGTAAATCAGTCACATGGCTAAAGATAAAGATCTTTATCTCTGGGTAAAGCTACGTGAATTGAGCCTCATATAGCGTGTCTGAAAATCAGGAGTTCAGAGAGACAACTGCAAGGAGAACAAATCAGAGACCTTATTGTCCTTGATTACTCCAACTTCTCAGGTACACAGAGAACACTTTAATCAGACTGGCTTTTCCAGAATCACAGCGAGTATACATTAAAGCATATGTAAACTAGTAAATAAAAAATCCTGGTTGTGGACACGCCCACGTGCAAAGCACCAACTTATCCAACAACAGACCATGCAAGATCCGTAGCCCCACCCAGCCTCTGCCTCGTATCATGGGACGTGTAGTCTTGAAAGGGAGGCAGTGAGTTTAGGGGCGAGACAACCAATCGAATAATCAGCCTGCATACAGAATGCATTATTTGTTTACATATCAGGAAAATACAGCTCAGTAAAACCATCCACACTTGTTAGTATTTGCAGCTGAGAACTTGTGAGGAGCAATACCTTATGTGACATGTAGTTCTGGGCAGAAAGTGAGTGGTTCTAAAGTCAGAAGTTTTTATACCTTGCTATTGGGGCACTCTGAATGCAGGAGGGGACCCCAGAAGAGGAGAATCAGGGCTGCTCTGTGAAAAAACATTACACAGTTCTCTCTCTCAAATTGTCCTGGTGGTGCTCCAGGGCCTTCAAACGTGTAATAGGTTGTTAGGAAAACTTTATCTGCAATTTATACTCCTAGAATGCCTGACGGTGCTCCCGGCATGTTGGACCTCTATGTTGCCAGGCTGTGAAAAATCTCCATACTAGGGAGGAACAACGGAATGTATTTTGGGGTGCAACTAAAAAAGTATGCATATGCTGTGTGTGAGAATTAACTTATGACAATTGTGCAAAAAAAAAAAAAAAACCCACACACAGTATAAATGAACTCCTTATATAGTAGCAATTATCTCTTTTTTTTTTACTATAAAAAAAGCCAATTGAGTTTTCTTTTAAAATGCCATAACAGATGGAAAAAAAACACGAACGCCACACGTCTCACCTATGCGTTTGTGCTTTTTGCAGACACGCACTACAGTTCATTCAACATGGGTTCCTATGGGACACGTCGACATCTTTGCTTTTTCAGCCGCTGCGTATTTGGAAAGGGTCAAGGGCTTTTTCCAATGCAAAAACTTTGCTTTTTCTGGTTCAATAGACTTTAAATGGAGAAGCTGCAGAAAAGCATGTATTGCGTTTTTGCAGCATTTCGAATTTTTTAATCTGCCCAACACCAAATTGAGGTGTGAACCGAGCTCAATGCTGGCCATACACGTATCGATTTTTGGATGAGAATATTCATACAAAAAAAATCTTTGTACATTCGCTGAACAAAAGAATGTCCTTTGAAAAGAAAGACATTGTTTTTGTATTTCCAGCATATAATATTGCAGTTCGGTCTGAAGAGAAAAAAAAAAAAAACCCACACACATGGCAAAGCAGTCTTTAATTTGTTTCTTTGAATAAAATAAAAATCTGATCCGAGTCCATTTACCAGATTCAACCTCTAATAGTATATACACATTATAAATCGCTTCTGTCTGTTTTAACAGAGTGGATTAGAGATTTTGCTCTTGAACCATATTAGTTGGTTATTTATATTTACCACTGCATAGATATGTTTAAAGCAGAGTTCTGCCAGGAAAAAAAAAAAAAAAAAAAAAAAAAATCAGCAGCGACAAATTACTGCAGCTGCTGACTTTTTAATGACACTTGCTTGTCCTGGGCACCTGAAGCCGATCTCTCCCTCAGCTCTTGGGTGCCGCCGCCATCTTTGGTAAGGGAATCGTGAAGTCTTGCAGCTTCACTTCCTGGCTCCCTACTGCGCATCTCGCGCTGTGTGATCCTGCTGTCTTCTGGGACCTGTGTCTCCCAGAAGACATCGGGGGGGGGGGCAGATTAGGTGCTTGACATGGTGTAGGTCACCGCAGTGATCTATGCCCGGAAGTGGGAGCAAATACCTGTATTAGCCCCCGTTCACACCTAGGCGTATATTCGCCTGTAGTGCGACGCCGCAGCCGCCCCTGAGACGCTGGAGGGATGATTTCACATTGCCCTCTATGGAGATGGTTCACATCTGAACGCTGTACGCCTACCGCCTGAAAACAAGTCCCGGACCTTTTTTTTTAGGCGGCGTTCGGCATAGGAGATGTGAACCATCTCCATAGAGGGGGTAAGGCTGCATTCACAATTGCGGCGTTTTGTCGCCGCAAATCGCGGTACAAAACGCCGCAATGTGTCGCCGCAATTCGCCAAGGTGTGGATGCAGCCTTACACAGGTATCTCCTCCCTCCTCCCCCTGAAAAGTGCCTAATGTAAACTACTCCAGAAAGAGTCGGGGTATGGAGTCAGCTAGGAGATGGTCAGAGGCTGGGGGGGTCAGCTAGGAAGACTGGGGATATGCTGCAGAAAAGACAGGTCATAGACTGGAGACATACTATTAGGAAACTGATCAAATCACAAAAACACAGATCGGATGCAGTGGCCCAGAGGGCAGCACAAAGTGCCAAAAGGCCACAGGATAGACACCACAGCTTTTTTTTTTTGTTCTGCCGCTGGGAAATCACAAAATGGCACAACATCTGTGCCAATGGTGCCTTTGATAGTTGTAACAGCATTATAATGTAAAATACTTTCAATATACATTCCTTTGTCAATCTTGTGAGAGTCTCATGGCCTTGCAGCAATATGTAGCATGCCAAAGGACTGCACTTCTGACTGATCTGGCAGGAACTCAGAAATTCTTCCTGAACAGGACATAAAATATATTGTAGACCTAATGAATGAGTTTGGCAGCTCTCACCTGGCTCATACACCCTGCTGAACCGCACTGCCTGTATATATTAAAGCACGTGGTGGCATGCTGACGGCAGCTCAGAGGTTTCTGGGTGTGTTTATACTCTCACCGAGTGGGTGTAGGAGCTGGGAGAAGTTAGAGCGCTCTGTGACCTGTACACTAGGCCGACTTACATTTTGTTTTATTATTGCAGTTTGCTATATTTTACTCTGAGGAGGTCATTCTGCTACAGCAAGCAGTGCTGTATAATGGGTGCAATGAACAAAACACAAGGCTGATGATATAATACTACAGGTGAAAAGCACCTGCCTATTTCTGCTGCCAGTGGAGTAATGATCAGGCTCAGCAAAAGACATGGGAATGTGTAGGAGCCAGCAACACACCACATTCCTGAGGCCCTTTCATTGTGTCACTCTGAATGCTCCATGGATCCAGTGACATTAAAGGAAACCTGTACCAAGAGAAATAGGAGCTCCTTGTAAAAGCATTCATTCTTTGTCAGAAATGGATTAAAGCGGAAATACTCACCTCCTCTCTCTTTGCTGGGATTGGGATCTTCAGCCATCTTGATTTGCCAGGGTGACATACCCCCGTGCATGCCCACAGGATTTCATTCATTCTGGCACCAAGCTATGCAGAGTTAATACACAATGGGTTGCATATGCCCCATTTGGATGGTCTATATACTGACATGACCCCATCAGACACCTGCCTATAAATACCATCTTCCCCAACAATGGCCAGGCAGGTGAGCACAGCTTTTCCCAATAGTGCCATCCTCTGGTTTAATACAGAAGCACAAATGTTGGAGCTGACCCCCCATGATATCCACCAAACCCTAGGCTCAGTCACTCAAGTCATTTGACCTGGAACAAGCATACACATAAGATAAATCAGAATTCTGGATCGTCATACTTATTCCAGGTCCTAGCCTTAAAAGTATGAAAGCTTCAGCACCATAACATAATAACCAGGCAACTAGAATTTTAAAAGGAGAGATCCGCAACAGCGACCTCCAAATCCAAGTCGAAGGGTTTTACTGCTACAGGATCACACACCAAGTCCCTATGCAACAATCCTGCTAAGCACCTTGGTGACTCACGTGACCCAGGTAAGGAGAAGTGAGCCTATGCAAGTGCCTGTTCAGAGTCTACTCTGTGTCTCACAGATGCCTTCTGGAAACACTGCATGCTTGGCATATACAGCTTAAATAAGCTGGCTGTGCACCAGATTGTTCTGTGCGTGCACGGTCCCGGAAAACGGGCATGGCTGTATTTGCGTATGACGCAAATGCTCAGACACACAAATAAGGCAACAGCGCAAGTGCGGCAAAGCCGCGTGTCCCATGGCCACCAAACTGGCAAGTCCAGCGGCACGTGCACCAGGATTAACCAACGCAAAATGGAGCACCGTTGTGCGCCATCATACAGGTAAAAAACAGCCAAGCAGAAGCACAAAAAGGTACACTTTGCAAACACTCACAGCTAGCCAAAAACTCCCCCGTTTGGCCACCGCACACAGGTGTTCAGCCTTTGGCTAGCTTGACTGATTGTAACAATCACTGGGACACCCCACAATAATAAAGGGGTTTCACTAACCCATCCAGAAGCAGGGCTACTTAGAAACTAAGGTCCCAATCTTTGCCCCTTCACGGTGGGTTCCTGTCACTTGAGGACCTTCAGGGACTGGGTGCCCTTTTCATGTTTAGGATCCACTCCTAGACCTCTACAGCACCCTGCAGGAATTCCTTTGCATTGTAGTGTCCAGGAGTCCACTTTGCAGGGTCCAGCGCCCGGAGGACGCATTACAGACAAAACCTTGCAAGATCTTAAGTCTTCTTTGCGAGGCTCGGGTACCATTTATCCAAGCATATAAAGCCTGTGTCAAAAGGATCTGATCGGTCAATCCCTTGATTCGTTTTGGAACCGTTTGTGGTACTAGAGACCTGGAACTCAGAAAGCCCAAATAAACCGTACCATCCACCTTGCAGACACAAAATAAAAAAACTGAAGTACTTCCTGTATGGGAGGGGTTATATAGGCAATCGCTTCCTGTCTAAAGACCTTTGGTCTACCAGTGTCCATTCACCTGGAGATGGAGTATAACCCAGCAGGTAATGAATATTGGCCCGACTCTGTGTCCCATGATGTATGAAAAAGAAATGCTTTTTTGTAAAAGTAAAAAAAGATCTGACACACTCAACAGGTGGAATTTCTAGCGAGGATGAAATCCAAGGATTGCTCATGAACATACCAGACAGCACTTTACATTTGAATGAATCCATTTAAAATGACAGTGGCTGTGGTAATAGGGAGAGCAAGTGCTCATTCACACCAGCCTGTCCGCTAAAACATACGCACACTGGTCTGCATTGTATTACACGATTTATATAGCACCAACAGTTTATGCAGTGCTTTACAACATAGAGGGGGGAACAGCACAGCTCAATACAGAAGGGACAGGAGGGCCCTGCTCGTAGAGTTTACATTCTAAAAAGGGAGTGGGTGGTGGTATAAAAAGGTAATAGACGCTGGGAATGATTTGATGGGGGTGGCTCTGGGATAGACCTCCCTGAATAAATGAGTTTTCAGGGATCTCCTAAAGGTGGACAGGTTAGGGGCTGATTAGACATACCAGGGCAGGGAGCTAGAGAGGAATTGGGACCGATGCAAATGCCGAGATGATGTACCTCGCCAAGATTAGGATGGAAGTCCTGCTGGAGAACGAAAAAAAAAAATATATCACTGCTAAGATTGGTAGATTTAACCCCCCCCCCCTTTCAGCAATGATCACATGCCCGAGTGTCACAAGTGACAATGATCAGCTTTTTGTGGAGAAAAGTCAGGATTTTAAGTCTATTCTTTTATGATCAATCTCAGCAATATGGTAAACCCAGGATAACATTTCACTATAGGTTCACTTTACAGAAGTACCAAACACATTTGCCATTAAGAGATCTTCTTTGCACAGCACATTAAAAAAAGAAGTCAAGGACACGGCACACATCACAATCTGATGGAAAGAATGCTACAAACCATATGTTGTGACTGGCTGTATATCCTACACCGCCAATGGTGTCTGCTAGCTCATTATACTGGTGCTTTACCAATGCCATCTCAACTTTAGGTTTACCTGCAATATACAGTACATATGATAAAACCTTCTGCTCCAGGCTCCCCCCCCCCCCATGCTGGCTAGTTATGTCATATGTCCTGATCTAGTCTAGTGAAGTAATCTCATACGAGGGGACTTGGAGAGCTGACCCTACCTTTTAGCAGAAATCACAAGACCAGTCCTCTGGCATTTTAGTCACATGGCTGACTTTGGATGGAGTCCAGAGAAGTATTTTCTGCAGCAAAGGTGTGCAATTCAGGGCTTGGATTTCCTAATGCAGTGTTTTAGTGAGCAGAATGGTCAGGTGGAGGGTCTTGTAGCACGGCCAGCCATCCATGCAATATGCACAGGCAATAAAACCCATCTGGGCACTGCGTGAGACAGTCGCACTGCATATGGTTAGCAGCAAGTTTTATCAAGCTACAGAAAAGTATTTCCACTGACAGCAAACAGGTTCCAGGTCTAAATGTTCTAGGCATATAAGAATTTTGGCTGTTAGGATGTGTAAAGCCCTGGTTTAGCCACTTCCCAACCGCAATACATATATTTACATTGCGGCTTGCAAGTGATTTACCGGGGTTATGGCCGATCACCCCAGAATTTTTTTTCCAGCCTGCAGCTGGCTTTCTCAGAAGCGGTGATGGCATGAGATACCGTGTGACAAAGAAATTGCAACGATCGCCATTTAATTCTCTAGAGCAAGGGTGTCAAACTCAATTTCATCGTGGGCCGCATCAGCATTATGATTGCCCTCAAAAGGGCCGATTGTAAGATTAGATGTCCAGCGCATCCCCTCACCATATATTAGATGTCAAGAGCCATCCCACAATCAGAAGTCGAGTCCTCCACTCTCCCTTACATCAGTGCACCCCCCTTTCCTTATGCTGCTGCTGGGAAGAAGCTGGATGCATTGCTTGAAAGCAGAAAGTAAGGCCCCTTTCACACTGGGGCAGGACATGTGGTGGCGGTATAGCGCCGCTAAAAACAGCAGCCCTATACCATCGGAATCCAGCCGCTAGCGGAGCAGTATTAACCCCCGCTAGCGGCTGAAAAAGGGTTAATAGCTCCCGCAATGCGCCACTGCAGAGGCGGTATTACCGCGGTGTCCTATTGTTTTCAATGGGAAGGAGCGGTATACACACACACACACACACACACACACACACCACTCCAAAGATGCTGCTTGCAGGAGATTTTTTGCTCTCCCGCCAGCGCATCGCCTCAGGCTTTCACATTGAGAATGCTGGGGCAGGAGTTTTTCAGGCGGTATTTAGGCGCCATTTTTAGCGCTAAGCCGCCTGAAAAACTCCTCAGTGTGAAAGGGGCCTTAGGGTCTGGAGCTCTCCTGCAGTGGCAGGAGAGGTGCGAGGGCCACATGAAATGGCCTGGAGGGCCAGATTGGGCCTGGGGGCCTTGTGTGACACCTGTGCCCTAGGGTGTTTGGTAAAAAAAAAAAAAAAGATAAAAATCGTGCATGCAAAAAGCAGTGTAGAAATGGATCAAAAGCAAACTGCAGAGGTGTGGACCAAGCTTAATGCTGGCCATACACGTATAGATTTGTGGACAAGAACATTCATACAAAACATCTTTGAACATTCGCTGAATGAAAGAATGTCCTTTGAAAATTTCACTTGCTTAGAATATTCAGTTTTAAAATTCTATTTAGAATAATAAGCTGTCAGGTTAATAAAACAGCGATGTCAGAACCGATTTTGGGTTAAATCACACATAGTTGGAGAAATACTCAAATTCTGTTATTTAAAACAATAACATTGGCAGTGCATGTTATCTCTTGGATGAGCTTGGATTGATTGAATGAGTTTACCAAAAAAAAAAAAAAAAAAAAATCGAAATATTGCCGAATATAGACCCTCATGCTACATACCCAAGCTCCATTTCACGCTGAACAAATAATCTATCTTAAAATAGAAAAAACTATCCTTAAATAGATTTTTACTCCAAAAGCATTTTGTTAAAAAAACGATTTTTATCCACCCTGCCAAAAGTAGAACACACACACACACACACACACACACACACACACTGCTGTCCATCATAACTGCTTATGTTAACTTGGGGCAAATGTACAGTTAAAGATGTACTTTTTGGCAAAGTTAAAGCAAACATGAAATTACTACAAGGCAAACTTCTAATTTTTTTTTTTTTATATATATATATATAAACCACACTTTACAAAGGAATGGTGTTCAGGGGGGTTTGGCTTGAATGCATGCTTTGTGGACAGAATTTGTGAAAAGAACAGTAAATATAGGAATGTGTCATTACCTAGTCATGATGCCTTGGGTGGTTGAATACAAAAAAAAAAAGGGAACAGTCCGTAACCACCTGCATGGAAATCAATAAACAAGCAACCATTGCTGGCCCCTTCCCAAAAATACTCATTGTCTGGCTACATCCAATCACTGAGCGCACACACATACAGCAAAATAGGTCAGAGGGAAGGCAGAACACATTGTACACTTATTCCAGGTCAGTGACTCAAATTACTGAAGCTAATGGATCAGCATGGCAGTTACACAACCACCATTTCCAAAAGACCTCTGTGTATTCATTTCTCTCCCACAATATTGTTTTCCTGAATGGCTTCTAGGCCACATTTTATACTGTACCAAGTTCCATGGTCACAGGGGCAATATGGTGATTTTTAGTACAAAACATATCAAAATGTCCAACACAAAATAAAAAAATGGGTGTGAAAAGTGAGACCTAAAAAAAAAAAAAAAAAACACACACACACACACACTTGGAAAAACATTAAAACATAATAAACGGTCAGTGCTGACTTTGTTTAGGGCAGAGGAGAAGCATCTTTACCCATCTGATCTTTTACACCCTCGCAGGCAGTGCTTCCCCCATGCGCCGACTGAACTGTCCCTTGAAGCCATCATGTCCAATGCATGGACCCTGCATCCATGTTGAGGATGTTAGGACCCTCAACTGTTAGTGTGGGGGGGGGGGGGGGGGGGGGGAGAAGATGCTGTGGGGACCAGTCTAGCAGCATGAGCATATAGGAGCCTGCAGAAGTGTGGGGGGGGGGGGCAAGTAGACTGGAGTTGGGCTTTAAACTGTATTCCAGGGCAACAAAACATATGCAGTACAAATACATTTCCTCACGTTTTATTCCTTTAGCCACTTGAACATCAGGCTTTTTCTGCCAGTTTGTTTAAATCAGTATTTTTTGCTTAGAACCTCTAAACACACACACACACACACACACTTTTTTTATTTTTTTAAGCAGAGACCCTATGGAATAAAATGGCAATCGTTGCCATTTTTCTATGTCACACAATATTTGTGCAGTGTTTTTTTTAACCAGTTAGCAACCGCCCTATAGACAAAATACGTCTACAAGGCGGTTGCTTAACCCTAGGAGGGCGTCAATGTACGTCCTCCTAGAATCGCTCTCCCGCGCGCCCTATGGGGCGCGCACACGGGAGTCTCCGTGATCGCCGGGTCCTCCGGACCCGACTGATCACGGTAAATCGCCGCTGATAGCGGCGCTTTACCACGTGATCGCTCCGTCCAATGACGGAGCGATCACTAGTAAACAAACCGGCGTCATGTGATGACGCCGGTTCCTCCCTCTCCTCTCTGTACCGAACGGTACAGTGTGAGAGAGGAGAGGGGAGAGAGCGGAAGCAGCAGCAGCTGCTGCTGCTGCGGGCTGGATCTGTGACACATTCAGTCACAGATCCAGCCATCCATCCCTCCCTGTGCAATACTCTGCAATGCCCCGCAATACTCTGCAATGCCCCGCAATACTCTGCAATGCCTCCCAAAACACCACAATACCCCGCAATACCCCGCAACGTCGTCTATGGGGATTTTTAAGTAGCGAAGTTTGGCGCCATTCCACGAGCGTGTGCAATTTTGAAGGGTGACATGTTGGGTATCTATTTACTCGGCGTAACTTCATCTTTCACATTTATGCAAAAGAATGAAGAAAAATACTAAATTTGCCAAATTTTATAACAGAAACAAAGAAAAATTATTATTTTTTTACAGAATTTTCAGTCTTTTTTCTCTTATAGCGCAAAAAATAAAAAACCCAACGGTGATTAAATACCACCAAAAGAAAGCTCTATTTGTGTGAAAAAAAGGACGAAAATTTCATTTGGGTACAGTGTTATATGACTGAGTAATTGTCATTCAAATTGTGAGAGCACCGAAAGCTGAAAATTGGTCTGGTTATTAACCAGTTCCCGACGGCTGTACGACTTTGTACGGCCGTTGGGTGGCTCTGAATCTCTGGGAGGCCGTGTTTTTACGGCCGCCCCTTTCCTCGCTCCCGAGCGCGCATCGGGGAACTCCTGTACTGGCCGTGTCCCTTGGACACAGCCAATTACAGATCGCGGTAAATAGCCAATCACAGCGGCTATTTACAGCGCGATTCTGTGGCCAATGAGAGATGATCTCAAATGTAAACATATGAGATCATCTCTCATTGCCGGCTCTCCCTCCTCACACACACACAGCGCGTGTGAGGAGAGAGAGAGTCTGTGAGTAAAAAAAAGTATCTAATGTGAAAAAAAAAACGTGCCCAATCAGTGCCCAGTGATACCAGTGTCCATCTGTGCCACCAGTGTCCACCTGTGCCACCAGTGTCCACCTGTGCCACCAGTGCCAAGTGCCCACCTCTGCCAAGTGCCCACCTCTGCCAAGTGCCCACCTCTGCCAAGTGCCCACCTCAGTACCCAATCAGTGCCCAGTGATACCTGTGCCACCAGTGTCCACCTGTGCCAAGTGCCCACCTCTGCCAAGTGCCCACCTCTGCCAAGTGCCCACCTCTGCCAAGTGCCCACCTCAGTACTTTTCAGTGCCCACCTGTGCCACCTCATCAGTGCCTACCTGTGCCACCTCATCAGTGCCTACCTGTGCCACCTCATCAGTGCCTACCTGTGCCACCTCATCAGTGCCTACCTGTGCCACCTCATCAGTGCCTACCTGTGCCACCTCATCAGTGCACATCTGTGCCGCCTCATCGGTGCACATCAGTACCCATCTCAGTGCCCACCTGTTTCGCCAAATTAGTGCCATCTGAGCCGCCTCATCAGTGCCATCTGTGCCGCCTCATCAGTGCCATCTGTGCAATCAATCATCGCACATCTGTGCCGTCTCATCAGTGCACATCTGTGCAATCAGTGCACATCTGTGCCGCCTCATCAGTGCACATCTATTCCACCCCATCTCTGCCACCTCAGTACCCATCTCTGCCACCTCAGTACCCATCTCTGCCACCTCAGTACCCATCTCTGCCACCTCAGTACCCATCTCTGCCACCTCAGTACCCATCTCTGCCCATCTGTGTCGCCTCAGTGCACATCTGTGCCACACATCTGTGTGAAGTCGCCAGCAACAATGTCTAAGCGTCTCTATTCCACCGAGCAGGCATTTGCAATTATTGCCGCAAGTGACGAGAGCAACGGGGAGCTCTCGTCTTCCGATTCACAGCTGGATTCGGATGTGGATGTAGACTACGAGCCAGTCTACAGCAGTGGAACCGATACAGGCTCAGAGGGGGAAGATAATCAGCCCGCCAAAAGAAGGCGCTCTGGTGAGGCAGTGCCATCCACCAGCACCGTCATGCCATCCACCAGCCCCGTCATGCCATCCACCAGCCCCGTCATGCCATCCACCAGCCCCGTCGTGCCATCCACCAGCCCCGTCGTGCCATCCACCAGCACCGAAGTGCCATCCACCAGCACTGCAGTGCCTCGGCAGCAAAGGCCAAGGACCCATGCAAGCCTTCCCTATGCCCTTCAGTACCCCCTTGTGGCTTCCTCCAAATTCCGGAGAAGCCAACATTCCCCCTTTTACTGCCCAGCCAGGAGTCCAGGTGGACACGGACAATTTTTCACCAATACATTTTTTCAATTTATTTTTTACTGAGGAACTGCTTTCTAGCGTTGTGGCCCAGTGCAACCTATATGCCCAACAGTTTATCACCAACAACCCCACATCGTCCTATGCCCGTCCCTACAATTGGAGAGATCTAACAGTGGAGGAGTTCAGAATTTTTTTAGGCCTCACCTTTTGTATGGGACTCAACCCAAAAAAACGAAAAACATTCATTTTGGTCCAAACGCCCCATTTATCATATGCCCGTCTTTTCTGCATCAATGCCCCGAAACCGATATTTCACGATCCTGAGGTTCCTCCACTTCAATGATAACACCCAGTGCCTTCCCCGAAATGACCCAAATTTTGATAGGCTTTTCAAAATTCGCCCCTTATTAGATTATTTTTCAGAATTATTCCCCCAAATATTTTCCCCCGGAACAACACATTTGTGTCGACGAGTCCCTAGTAAAATTTTGTGGCCGACTTAAGATCAAACAGTTCATTCCAAGCAAAAGAGCCCGCTATGGGGTGAAGATGTACAAGTTATGTGAACGAGCCACAGGGTACTTGTATTCCTTTTTGGTGTACGAAGGGAAGGACACCCAGCTGAATCCCCCCGATTGCCCAGACTACTTGGGATCAAGTGCAAAAGTTGTCTGGCAACTTATCACCCCCCTCCTGGATAAAGGATACCACCTGTACGTGGACAACTTCTACACGTCTCTTCCTCTGTTCCACAACCTGCACCGAAAGAAGACGCCAGCATGTGGCACCGCCAGAAAGAACCGGAAAGGCTTTCCTCAAAGCCTTGTGAATACAAAGCTGAAGAAAGGGGAATCGGCGAGTCTGCGCAACAAGGAGGTTCTGGCAGTGAAGTGGAGGGACAGAAGAGACGTGTACATGTTGTCGTCCATCCACAACGATTCCTTTGTAGAAACCCGCAGAAGGCGTGGCACCACCATCCAAAAACCCACCTGCATTCAGGACTACAATTTGTTCATGGGGGGAGTCGACCTAAATGATCAAATGATGGAACCATATCTACCCACAAGACGCACGTACCATTGGTACAAGAAAGTAGCAATTTATTTTTTTCATTTGGCCGTCTACAACTCCCATATTATTTACCGCAAATCCACCCAAAACCCCCTACCCTTCCTTGGCTACCTGGAGGAAATTACCACTACCCTGATATTCCCGAACGACCTGCCCCAACACATCCGATCAGATGTTCTAAGTCGGCTCTCCGAACGGCACTTCCCGGATAAGGTCCCTCCCACAGCATCAGGCCGCCGAGCTCAAAAAAATGTAGAGTGTGTGCCAGTGTAGGAGTCAGACGGGACACAGTTTATTATTGTGCAGAGTGTCCTTCACAACCAGGCCTCTGTATAATTGACTGTTTCAAACGTTACCATACTAAACTAAAGTATTAGTTTAGTATGGTAAACGTAATCCTCCGTTCCTGCCTTCTCACCCCTTATGCCACTGCCTGCTTTGTAACTGACCCCGGCTTGTTATTGGACCACCCTTCTGCCTAATGATTTTGTAATACCGCTGCCTGATTTGGAATTGACCCTGGACTGTTTTTTGACCATTCTTCTGCCCAACGATTTTGTAATACCTCTGCCCGATTTGGAATTGACCCTGGACTGTTTTTCGACCATTCTTCTGCCTAACGATTCTGTACTGCCTCTGCCTGATCTGGAACTGACCTCGGACTGTTTGACCATGCCTTTTGCCTGCCTCTTGGACTGATCTTGTACCCTGCTACTGGACTAGTGGGATTCAACACAGGGGTCTCACATATGTGAGGGGCGCCAGAAAAGTTTTTCTGGATGAAGAAAACTTTTTTGTTTTCTCATGCTAGATTAGGGTCTGGTTGCCCAGAGGCTTCAAAGAGATTTGGGTGGGAGAAGCCTCTACCCCTGTCCCCATTCTGTCCTGAACGAGGCCCTCCTGCTGCCTGTAGGACCTATGCCATCATGCCTCTGCCTGTTGCATGAACTGACCACCTGCAGTATCCCTGCCTGGACGTTGCTGACCAAGTCCCTGCCTGCTGCCTGGACCAGTGCTATCCTGCTGTGTAGAACTGCGCTACTATTACCAAGGTAATCTTTTGTTTACGCTTTGCTCAGCATAATGTATTTTGGGGTGTAATTCTTGGTATGTGCATGCTATGTGTCTCTGGAACACCTGACGGTGTTCCTTGCATGTTGGATCTCTATATGTGGTCAGGCTGTGTAGAAGTCTCACACATGGGGTATCGTTTTACTCAGGAGGAGTAGCAGAATGTATTTTGGGGTGTCATTTTTGCTATGTACATGCTATGTGTTGGAAATATCTTATCAATGGACAACTTTGTGTAAAAAATATGCGATTTCATTTTTTTTCCCACATATTCCAAAAAATTCTGGAAAAAAATGAACCGTTCAAAAGACTCATTATGCCTCATAGATTATACGTTGGGGTGTTAGCTTTCCAAAATGGGGTCATTTTGTGGGTAATTCCATTGTCCTGGTGTTCCAGGGCCTTCAAACGTGTAATAGGTTGTCAACTAGTTAGATGTGCAATTTATGCTCCTAAAACCCCTGATGGCGCTCCCTGCAGGTTGGGCATCGGTATGTGGCCAGGCAGTGGAAAAGTCTCACACATGGGGTATCGTTTTACTCAGGGGGAGTAGCAGAATGTATTTTGGGGTGTCATTTGTGGTATGCACATGCCATGTGAGAGAAATAAGCTATTACAATGACACTTTTGAGAAATTTTTTAAATAAAAAGTGTTTTGGGAAAAAAATTACAACTTCAAATAACTCACCATGCCTCTTACTAAATACCTTGGGATGTCTACTTTCCAAAAAGGGGTTATTTGGGGGGCATTTGTACTTTCCTGGCTTGTTAGGGTCTCAAGAAATGAGATAGGCTGTCAGTACTTCTGGTGTGATCAATTTTCAGATATTGGCACCATAGCTTTTGGACGCTATAACTTTTCACAAAGACCAAATAATATCCACCAATTTGTACTTATTTTTACCAAAGATATGTAGCAGTATAAATTTTGGCCAAAATTTATGAAGAAAAATTACTAATTTGCTAAATTTTATAACAGAAACTAAGTTTATTTTTTTTATGGTGCAAAAAAAAAAAAAAAAAAAAAAAAAAATGTAATTAACCACTTAAGCCCCGGACCATTTTGCAGCTAAATGCCCAGTCCAGGTTTTGCGATTCGGCACTGCGTCGCTTTAACAGACAATTGTGCGACGTGACTCCCAAACAAAATTGGCGTCCTTTTTTCCCACAAATAGAGCTTTCTTTTGGTGGTATTTGATCACCTCTGCGGTTTTTATTTTTTGCGCTATAAACAAAAATAGAGCGACAATTTTGAAAAAAATGCTATATTTTTTACTTTTTGCTATAATAAATATCCCCCAAAAACACACATACATACATATATATATATATATATATATATATATATATATGTGTTTTCCTCAGTTTTGGCCGATATGTATTCTTCTACCTATTTTTGGTAAAAAAAAAATCGCAATAAGCGTTTATCGATTGGTTTGTGCAAAATTTATAGCGTTTACAAAATAGGGGATAGTTTTATTGTATTTTTATTAATTTTTTTAATTTTTCCCTATCGGACCCCCACCCGCTAGAAGGCAAGGACGTGTGATGTATGTATGTATGTATGTATGTATGTATGTATGTATGTATGTATGTATGTATGTATGTATGTATGTATGTATGTATGTATGTATGTATGTATGTATGTATGTATATATATATATATATATATATATATATATATATATATATATATATATATATATATACGCCCATCTGCCTGTCCGTGCCATTTTGCGGATGTAAATAGTCGTGCGGCGGGTGTTAAGGGGTTAAACACCACCAAAAGAAAGCTCTATTTGTGGGGGGGAAAAAAAGGACAAAATGTAATTTGGGTACAGTGTCACATGACTGAGTAATTGTCATTCAAAATGTGGGAGCACCGAAAGCTGAAAAACATCAGGTGTGATCAGATGTGATAATTTATTATGATTTGCACTATAGCTTGTAGACTCTAAAACTTTCACACAGACCAAATAAAAATAACCCAAATTTTTTGGAAATTATCAAAGACATGTAGCAGTATAAATTGTGGCCAAAATTTATGAAGAAAAATTAATATTTTGCAAAATTTTATCACAGAAACTAAGAAAAAAACATTTTTTTTCTAAATTTTCGGTCTTTTTTCATTAATAGCGCAAAAAATAAAAAACACAGAGGTGATCAAATACCACCAAAAGAAAGCTCTATTTGTGGGAAAAAAAAGGACAAAAAATCATTTGGGTACAGTGTTGCATGACTGAGTAATTGTCATTCAAAGTGTGAGAGCCCTGAAAGCTGAAAATTGGTCTGGTCAGGAGAGTGTTTAAGTGCCCAGTATGGAAGTGGTTAAGGGGGTTTACGTGCCCAGTGGTCAAGTGGTTAAACACAATTTTTGGGGGGGGAAAAAAATGTAATAGCATTACAAGGAATGTAAACATAATAGAAATAAGGATGACAGGTCTTCTTTATTGAAAGATCTGGGTTCAAAAAGACCCCAAACCTCTTTACCTTTAAAAAGCAAAAGATTTTAGGTTTTGCTTTAAACCACTTGCCCACTTAAACCCCCTTAATAACCAGATACATTTTCAGCTTTCGGTGCTCCCACATTTTGAATGACAATTACTCAGTCATGTGACACTGTACCCAAATTACATTTTGTCCTTTTTTCCCCCCCACAAATAGAGCTTTCTTTTGGTGGTGTTTAACCCCTTAACACCCGCCGCACGACTATTTACATCCGCAAAATGGCACGGACAGGCAGATGGGCGTATATATATATATATATATATATATATATATATATATATATATATATATATATATATATATATATACACATACATACACACACGTCCTTGCCTTCTAGCGGGTGGGGGTCCGATAGGGAAAAATTAAAAAAATTAATAAAAATACAATAAAACTATCCCCTATTTTGTAAACGCTATAAATTTTGCGCAAACCAATCGATAAACGCTTATTGCGATTTTTTTTTACCAAAAATAGGTAGAAGAATACATATCGGCCAAAACTGAGGAAAACACATACATATATATATATATATATATATATATATATATATATATATATATATATATATATATATATATATATATATGTATGTGTGTTTTTGGGGGATATTTATTATAGCAAAAAGTAAAAAATATAGCATTTTTTTCAAAATTGTCGCTCTATTTTTGTTTATAGCGCAAAAAATAAAAACCGCAGAGGTGATCAAATACCACCAAAAGAAAGCTCTATTTGTGGGAAAAAAGGACGCCAATTTTGTTTGGGAGTCACGTCGCACAATTGTCTGTTAAAGCGACGCAGTGCCGAATCGCAAAACCTGGACTGGGCATTTAGCTGCAAAATGGTCCGGGGCTTAAGTGGTTAATTACATTTTTTTTTTTTTTTTTTTTTGCACCATAAAAAAAATAAACTTAGTTTCTGTTATAAAATTTAGCAAATTAGTAATTTTTCTTCATAAATTTTGGCCAAAATTTATACTGCTACATATCTTTGGTAAAAATAAGTACAAATTGGTGGATATTATTTGGTCTTTGTGAAAAGTTATAGCGTCCAAAAGCTATGGTGCCAATATCTGAAAATTGATCACACCAGAAGTACTGACAGCCTATCTCATTTCTTGAGACCCCAACATGCCAGGAAAGTACAAATACCCCCCAAATTATTCTTTTTTTAGAAAGAAGACATTCCAAGGTATTTAGAAAGGAGGCATTGTGAGTTTTTTGAAGTTCAAAATTGCACACGATCGTGGAATGGCGACAAACTCCCCTACTTTAAAACGCTTAGTTTTTTAGGGCTAGAATTATTGCTCTAATGTTCGCAGCGATACCTCACATGTGTGGTTTAAACATCTTTCACTTCTGCATGCGAGCACACTGGCACTTTAACCACTTAAGACCCGGACCTTTAGGCAGCTAAAGGACCCGGACAGTTTTTGCGATTCGGCATTGCTTCACTTTAACCGACAATTGCGCGGTTGTGCGACATGGCTCCCAAACGAAATTGGCGACCTTTTTTTTCCCACAAAGAGAGCTTTCTTTTGGTGGTATTTGATCACCTCTGCGGTTTTTATTTTTTGCACTATAAACAAAAATAGTGACAATTTTGAAAAAAATATAATATTTTTTTTACTATAATAAATATCCCCCCCAAAAAAAAAAAAAAAAACCTAAATAATATCGCAATAAGCGTTTATCTGTTGGTTTGCACAAAATTTATATCGTTTACAAAATAGGGGATAGTTTTATTGCATTTTTTTTTTTTTTTTTTACTACTGATGGCAGCGATCCGCAATTTTTTTTGTGACTGCGACATTATGGCAGACACTTCGGACAATTTTGACACATTTTAAAAAATGCGTTGTTTACTGTGAAAATGACAATTGCAGTTTGGGAGTTAACCACAAGAGGGTGCTGAAGGGGTTATGTATGACCTCGTCTGTGTTCCTAACTGTGGGGGGGTGTGGCTGCAGGTGTGACATCGATGACGGCGCCACAGTGAAGAACGGGGAAGCTGTGTTTACACACAGCTCTCCCCGTTCTTCAGCTCCGGGGACCGATCGCGGGTCCCGCGGTCACGGAGCTTCGGACCGGGTCACGGGCCCGCGACCCACGGCTGGGCAATTAAAGAGGACGTACAGGTACGTGCTTGTGCCCAGCCGTGCCATTCTGCCAACGTATATGTGCAGGAGGCGGTCCTTAAGTGGTTAAAATTAAAAATTGTTAGTTTTACTTGACACCCCCCCAAATTATTTTTTTTGATCACTTTTATTCCTATTACAAGGAATGTAAAAATCCCTTGTAATAGGAATATGGCATGACAGGCCCTCTTTACAGTGAGACATGGACCCCACATCTCACCTCTAGGCTGGGAAGGCTGAAAAAAAACAAAAACAAAAAACAAACAAACAAACAAACAAACAAACACACAAAACAAACACACAAAACAAACAAACACACAAAACAAACAAACACACAAAACAAACAAACACACAAAACAAACAAACACACAAAACAAACAAACACACAAAACAAACAAACACACAAAACAAACAAACACACAAAACAAACAAACACACAAAACAAACAAACACACAAAACAAACAAACACACAAAACAAACAAACACACACACACACACACACCACGATCCTGTCTTTGATCGTAGCGGTGAGTTCGTAGAAGCAACGAAGGGCGGCAGGTGCGGGACACGTCCCCTCTCGCCTCCTGTAAGAACGATCAAGCAGCGGAACAGCCACTATGATCATTCTTATTGTGTAGGGAATCGCCGGCTGAAAAAGCCGATATCTGAATGATGCCTGTAGCTGCACCCATCATTCAGATATCCCCGCACAAAGTCAAGGAAGTCATACAATGGCCGGCGGGTGGGAAGTGGTTAAAAACGCTTTTTTTTTTTTTTTAATACAAAAGTTGTCAGTTTATACAATATTTCTAGCACATCGCATGTACATACCAAAAATGACACCCTGAAATAGATTCTCCTATTCCCGAGTACAGCGATACCACAGGTGTGAGACTTCCACAGCCTGGCCACATACAGTGGCAGAGCACGGCGGGATGGATGGCTGGGATGAGTGCTGCAGTTGTCACAGAGCAGCACTGGGCACTACAGATCCAGCCTACAGCGCTGCTGCCACCGATACCTCCCCCTCTCCTCTCACAATGTACCGATCAGTACACTGAGGGGAGAGATTATCCGGCATCATGACATGACGTTGGTTTGTTTACAAGTGACCGCTCCGTCATTTGACCGAGCGATCACGTGGTAAACAGCCGCTAAACCCGGCTGTCACAGACACTCCCGTGTACGCGCCCCAGGTGGCTTAGCGAACCGCCTTGCAGTCGTCATTTGGCTATGGACGGGTCGTCAAGTGGTTAAAAAAAAATTCAAATTAAAAAAAAAACAAGTTTACTTTCAGCCTGGACCAGAAATAATGGCATGACGTCACCCTGGTCCTCCAAGGCCACATAGTTAAAGAGTATCTACTCTTTGATCGCATATGGATCAGCCAGCAGCACCGTCGGATCATTTCTCAGATATCGACGCTTCGCAAAGTATTCCAGCGGCTCATAAGCAGCTCAGAATGTTTTCATGAGAAAGCCACCTGCCAGATGGGGGAAAAAAAAAACAGTTCCGGTGTTATGGCCAATATCTTCAGCCACAACCCCGGAAACTACTTGCAAACCGCAACATGTATGTATGTATGTATGTATGTATGTATGTATGTATGTATGTATGTATGTATGTATGTATGTATGTATATATATATATATATATATTATACACACACACACACACACAGTACGTATTGCGGTCACCTTCAAGTACAGAAAAATACAGTACGTATAGATCTACCACAAATGCACTCAGCTCCTAACCCCTTTTGTGGGCTGACAACAAAGAACATTTTTGTAAACTGAGTGGTGTCAGCCCTGCCAAGTTTTCTTATGCTATACTACGTAAAGTGGTAGTAAACGCTGCTTGTTGACTTGTGACAGGCAAGTTTACTTGTAGGTACAATGAAGATCTCCTAAACGTGCACCGTTTAGGAATATTTCTGCAGCCGGTGATGTCACTTCAGAGTGCTGTGCCACAGCCGTGGCTCCCATGTGCATCTGCAGGAGGGTAGTCATTGCAGCTCAGCCATTTAAATGGCCAGAACCAAGGAACCCAGAAGGAAGACCAGGTGAAGATTGAAGCCCTGTCAGCGGAGACAGGATGTCTTCATTTTAAGCCAAGTCTTTTATAATGTGCTAATATGCGATACATACTAGCACATTATGACATTATCTTGCAGGGACCACTTTAAAGCAGAATGGAAGTCACAATTTTAAAAACTAATCAGGCAGGCTCCTTTTTTCACAATATCTCTTCTGCAATAACATAAACCTACCTGCCTGCAGTCTTCTGTAGAATGTATACGGAGCTGCACAAGCACAGCTCAGTTAAAAGAGGAAGTAAATGCTACTTTTTTTTCTGACCTGTAAAGTAAAGGCATAATGTGCTAGTATGCATCACAAAGCCCTTGTTGTCATCGATGGAGGCCACATCCATCTTCGTCCGTCTTCCTTCCAGGTCCTTAGACTTCGGCTCGGTGACTGGCCGAGAAACGCGTGATGTCATGGCACAGGGTTCTGAAGAAATGCCACAGATGGCCGTTTCTTCAAAGAGCATGCGCCGATGGCATAAACAGTAAAAATCTCCTAAACGGTACAAGGTTAGTAAACAAACCAGGGAAGTTTACTTCCTTTAACCATCTGGCACAGATCCTGTGAGCTGGGGTGACTGAACTCCTGCATATAGGCACACAAAAATTCAATACACTTCAAGAAAAAAAAAAAAAAAAAAAAAAACTTTATTAGCATCTCTCCCACCCCCAGCTGTAACCAGACTTTACCATTATTACACAACATAATTTAGAGGAATATAAAAGCGGTGAAGACAAATACCAGTGGTGGATGAAAGGGAAGCCATGTCTACATAGTGAATGTGAGCTTTCAGGGCCTGCAGGGTTGGGTGGAAAAACAACAGCATGATTCAGGAGGATGGCCGTCGATTTATGACCCATGACAGATAAATGTCACTGAGGCTCAAAAAGGACAAAACCATGAACGGAAGGTAAATAACACAGAATGAATGGGGTCTGAACAGGGGGAGGAAGGAGAGCATACACAGTTGCCACTGAAAAGGAGTCATATTTTTTTTTTTTTTTTTTTTAAGAACGTATGATCGGATATCATTTGGGAAAAAAATTTGGAGGGCTTTTTTTCCCCCATAAAGAAAAGTAAAGATAAGTGGAGAAAATCTGGTAGTGAAGAACAAAAATGACCTAAGATGCAACCATGGCCGAAGCCTCGAGAGACGTACGGAGCACAGGCTTCTGTACCAATCACCATCCTGTTATATAATTGCACATCGATGGTAAGGAAAGTGATTTGTAAGCCAGGAACATGAAAATTATTACACTGCAACTTACCAGATGAGCTGAGGATTTGTGTCAGGCATTTCCCCACTTTATTTTTCACCTTATGATCCTGCCAAGGGTTCATTTACATTTGCATCGACTTCAACACACATTAAAGCGCCTACCACTTAAACATGCTTTTTTAAATGTGTTTTTGATGCTTCAGTGGTGTGTTTTTTTTGTTTTTGCAAGCTTTAAATGAAGCTTGGCAGATGCCCTGTGTGTTTACACTCCCGATATCTCATACCTGCAATTATTTCAAAAACAATGAAGCTAAAACTGAATTAACCACTTTCCGATCGCCTGCTGTACATATACTGTAGCAAGGCGTCTATTGCACAAAATCACGTACCCATTTGTGATTTTGTCAATAGCCGGAGCTGTGATCACGCGCTGATTGGCCACAGGTGGGGGGGGGGTCTGAACACCCCACACACACACACATACCACCAAAAGAAAGCTCTATTTGAGCAAAAAAAAATAAAAAATTATTTGGGTACAATATCGCATGCCCGCGTAATTGTCAGTTAAAGTACTACAGTGCCGTATCGCAAAAATTGGCCTGGTCATTAAGGGGGTAAAACCTTCCAGGACTGAATTGGTTAAAGCCTCTCAAAAAGCTAAAGGCGTTTCAAGCAAGCTTTGCCATAGACTTCTAGGGAGGCTTTAAAAGACGCTTTGAAGCGCCACTAAAGCAACATGGGGTATAATTTATGGAGCAAAGCAAAACGCAAGGTGTAAACAGGACTGTAAACTAACCATTTTATTTAGTGGCAGGAGCTTTGACTGGCGTTCAGAGAGCTTGAACAAAGCCCATCTCTGAAGCAAGTGTAAACTAGCCCTAACACGTATCTGTTCCGTCCACTGCACTAATATATATATATATATATATATATATATATATATAGAAGCAGTGTTGTCATCGTAGTGCAGGAGTATGTAGGATTAGACTACAGAACCCCCCCCCCTCAACTGTATAACAGAGTGAGCGTTCTAGTCCACAGCAGGCCCGGACTGGCCATAGGCCCGGTGGGCCGCAGGTCACGTCTCTGTAATGTAGGGAGGTCTGTGCAACATGCAGGTGGTCCAGAACTGTTAAGGGGGGGGTCTGTGTAATGTAAAGGGGTCCAGAGGTACAAGGTGCTGGAACCCCACATCCCATCATTAACTGCAGAACTAAAGCACCCCCACCTCCCGGGCTGCTCAGTCTAAAATGCCCGGGCCTTTTTTTTGTCCCAGTCCCAGCCTGGTCCACAGAGTGGAATGGACAAAGCTGGATAGAATGGGGCAGTGTTCCCGGTAAATATGGATATTTTCTAGCAAAATTTTGGCCACTTTTCACCCACCAACATTTGCGTATAAGATCACAAGAAAATGAGCGAAACTAAGCAATCAACCAAAAGGTCGTGCATTTTAAGATTGAATCTAAAATGGGGATACTACAACAAAATCACTGAAAAGTACTGTATTTTTTCAGCTAGGATTGATAAGGGCTATACCATCTTTGTCTCCAAAGCCACCTTTTTAAGTCCTTGATTACTTTGCGATTAAAAAAAACAAAAAAAACACAAACACAAACACAAACACAAACACAAACACAAACAAACACAAACACAAACAAAAAAACACAAACACAAACACACAAACACAAACACACACACAAACACAAACACACACACAAACACACACACAAACACACACACAAACACACACACAAACACACACACACACTCTAATTGCCACATGTATGGCCAGCTTTACACATGGCAGAGATTCAAGAGAACTTATTCCAGGTATGATCTTTAAATGGTATATAGTTTATACTGGACTAGCTTGGACCAATAGAAGTATGCATATCTCATACCCGAGTGATCCCTGTGGAAGCTGAAAAATCATCTTTAGCACATTCATATCAACACTCCTCTAGAACCAGTACCATGTGGTTGAAGTTCTGCATTAAGATCACAGGGGGTCATTTGGCAATGTGGAGAACTTGACATCAGCACCCTGCATCTTCACCATGTCCAATCAGAGAATGCCTTGTATTCCAAGCATTCCGTCAGTGCCAAGCAAGCAACCCCCTGTGATTGCTATGTAGAACAGAAGGGCAGCCCCTTGGCACTGGACCTGTAACTGCTATTACTGTAGTAGTGGGAACTACTATAGTGATTTGCTGTGTCAATGCGCAGTTACATTAATCCAAGCTGGGCTGTTGTAACTACGGAAAAATAATACACTATGCAACCCCCCACACCTTTACATTGTCATCAAATGTTTGTGCTCATCTCTCCAAGACACCAGCTCATCATATCTACAAACCCATTTCCTTACTTCAGTATAGCCATCATATTAAAAAAAGCAAATAAAATCTGTCAGCACACAGGTTGTGTAGGTCTGACATAAAAGTGTACAGGGCACGCCGCTGACTCAAAAGCTAGGAAGCAAACAGGGAAAACTACCTGGAATTTGTCGCTGCCCTTGCCTAAATCCACCCAAACACCACGCTACAGTCCCTTCAATTTCCAAGCACACCCTCCCCCGACATTCTCATTTATTGTGGAAGGCCTAATTAAGGCACCCTCAGAAAGATTGAGTGACTGTACAAAGTTCACCTACAGCAAGCAGATAATGTTAACTCTCAATGTACCTCTGTGACCTGAACTGCTGGGAAGATTTAGCAGCACAATATCAGGGCTCAGACAGGTGTTGAGTGCTGTCCTCCATGCATCTGCACCCTCTTTTGAACTGCATGCAGACAGCCAATACAAGTGGATGAAGATGCAGCAGCTGTGTCTGTATACACTTCTATTGACTGCCTGCATGCAGTTCAAAAGAAAGTGCAGACGCAGCAAAAACGGCTCTAAACAGAGAATGGGATCCGGTACCCACTTGAATAAGCCCTTAATGTGGAAGACTGGGTATACATGGTAAGATTATAGAACAGATTCCTCCATCCACCTAGAGGAATCCCTCCCCCCCCCCCCCCCCCCTCACTGGGACATTGATCAGCGAGTACACCGATAAGCAGCTGCTGCCGCCGATCGTCAAAACTTTCCAACATGTCAATTGGAAAGAAGTCAATTAAACACTTGACATCTGTCGAGCCAGGGAGCCCACACACCGAGTTCCTGCCAGTCTCAGCTGGCCACCTTAAAGGACAAGTTTATCCCTTAAAAAAAATAAAAAAATAAAATGAATGCATGTTTTTGCAGGGAAAGAAAACCAAAAAAAAGTGCATATATATCTATCAGTGAATTGTGGGTGCAACATCAGACTCTTCCTACAGCATTTTAACAGCCCATACAGAGGTATAGGCAGAAAGCGTGAATGAACTATGAGAGTGCTCACCAGCGTCCTTGCAATTCATAGAGAACTACAAACCGTCTTCCGCGGTGGAAGACAATACTTGTAGTTCCCTCATTCACAGATTCCTGGGAATGAATCACATGGCAGTGCTGGCAGAGCCACGTTATTTTTAAACCTTACAGCAAGTGCAGGGAAAGGATCCCCCTCCCATGGTAACAAGGGGGGTGCCAAGTTACCCTTCTGGAGCATCTTACAGATTACACCCCAAAAATAGGCAAAAAATACCCCTGTCAGACTATTGTATTTTGACATCTACTGGAACCAGTTGTCTGAACACCTGAACAGTGTCTGCAGCCGATTGACTGCAGGTGCTAGTCAGACAACAATTTTCAGCCTGGCTCCTTTGACAGGGAGTAGGGCTCAGACAAATATACTGTGCAACTGTCACCTAAACATGACTTCACGGACACACAAAGAGGATTATAAAGACCGTGCCTGGCACAAGAGAGGATGACAGAACTGTGGGCATCTAGTACAGGAGGGGGGAAAAACACACACACACACACACACTGAACTATGCAGGTGATCAACTAGAACTATGTGCGTGACTGTGTATGGGTCACGCACATAGGTTACCGGCGTATAAGACGACCCCCTAACATGCAGACCGCAGCCGTATAGTATAGCCAGCTCAAGACAGCTGAAAGCAGAACATATGTCTCCAGTGGGCTTGCAACTCTACAAATCGTAGGTTTAACATTACACAGAGGGTCCAAGGTCTTGTTCACATAGGTGTGCTATATCGTATGCCCATGCAGGGTTAGGTTTACCCACATGAAGAACCACAGGTGTGTCATGCATCACCTTGCATGCAGTCTTAAATCCCTGCATCTACAGACATCCACGATCGCCCTGTAAAGAACAAATCAGTACACAAACCTTTTTTGAAGCCGACCCGACCCAATCCCATGCTGAGCTGTCATCTGCAGCTTGGCTGTGGAGGTGGGTGCAGAGAACACGTCCGACAACAGAAGTCCCATAGTAAGTCTATGGGCAACATCATTCCCATTAATTTCACAGCTGTTGCTGGCTGTGTCCTCTGCAGAGCTTCCGCCACTGGAGATCAGATCGGCTTCAGAAAAGGTATGTATACTTATTTTTTCTTTACAGGGCTAGATAGGTTAGTGTTAGATCATGGATGTCTGTAGATGCAGGGATTTTAGTTTTAGGGTGGACTGCTACTTTAAAGTAGTCACTGCATGGAAAACACAGAAACCAACACTTCCAGGAGCGTCATACTCATGTGTCCCCCACAAGGACCACCAAGTCGTTACAGGTCAGAGTGACTTTTCCCATTCAGACCTGTCCATTATCGTTTGCTGTGTTGGAGTGCATGCATCTTGAGCTCAGTCGCAGAGACAGTGCATGTGCAGGGCTGTGAACAAGGATAATACAAGCAATGGCTGGCTTACTCTGGTAACAGGAAATAGCGATTAGAATATGAGAAATGACAGTCATGCCTCATGATGGTAATATACAACTTTCATCAGATAACACGCCCCCTTCATTCCCTACCTGACTGGCACTGAGACAAGCAGAACATGTCTTCCATTGACTTGATACCATCTGGGCAGGAAGTGGAGGGGACGTTTGATCCCATTGCAAATTATAGGCGATGAGCGTGTTCAGCGCTTCACTTTACATGCATCCATTTTTGCACAAAGAAGTGATTGTACTTAACCACTTAACTCCCGGACCATATTGCTGGTCAAAGACCAGAGCACTTTTTGCGATTCGGCACGGCGTCGCTTTAACTGACAATTGCGCGGTCGTGCGACGTGGATCCCAAACAAAATTGGCGTCCTTTTTTTCCCACAAATAGAGCTTTCTTTTGGTGGTATTTGATCACCTCTGCGGTTTTTAGTTTTTGCGCTATAAACAAAAATAGAGCGACAATTTATTTTTCCCTCAGTTTAGGCCGATACATTTTCTTTTACATATTTTTCGTAAAAAAATAGGATTACTATAAAAATGCCACTGGCAGGAAAGGGGTCAACATGTTCCCTGGGTGTGTTCTAACTGTGGGGGGGGGGGGGGATGGACTCACTAGGGGAAATTACTGATTGCTGTTCATACATTGCACATTGTACGAGTCAGGCATTTCTCCCCCTGACAGGACCGGGAGCTGTGTGTTTACACACACACACAGCTCCCGGTCCTCGCTCTGTAACGAGCGATTGCGGGTGCCCGGCGGTGATCGCGAGGCGACGTCGAGCTACGGGCTCTTGCGCAGGGCACGGCGGCTGGTCGGCAAGTAGTTAAAGTGGATGTAAACATACTCTCATAGTGCTGATCTATAAGGATATACACGCCTCCTGCATGTATCCTTACCTGTCAAATGTCTCCCCTCTGTCTGTTATAAGAACTGAAAAAAAAAAAAAAAAAGTCAGATTTTTTGGGTGGGTCTGTTGTCTGGAGCTCGTGGGTGGGAGTCGTGATGTCAGTAGTCTCTCCACCCTCCTCTACACTCCCCTTGTCAACATGCATTTTTTCCCCGTGTATTCATTACACTAAATTCTGCTATGATCACTAATATCCAGTCAAAATCCAGAAAAGTGACAACATGACTTCAGAAAAGGAGTGGGGGTGGGAATTAAAAAATAATGCCTTTCTCCAGGCTAGTGCATGGGATATGTAAATAACCTGTCACTCACAGCAAGGGGGCGGAACGGACTAAGATTTTTCTCTGTAAGTCCGTTTTATTATTTCACTGAACAATAAAAAAGAGGATTGCTCAGAGCTGGATTAACTCTGTGTGGCAAGACTGGGCACAGATGATGGGAAATATTATACTGTATATTGTGACAAAAAATAAAAATAAAAAAAAATTTGGGGTTTACATCCACTTTAACAATAAATTGTGTAGGGCCCAATTTTTTCCCTCACAGGGGCCCTTTGCTGAATAAGTAGTGTCAATATTCCCAATGCACACATTGCTGGAATGGACTTAAAAATAGAGGGGGCAGCAAGAGCCAGCTAGAGACTGCAAACATCACTGATCAATGTACATATTTGCCAGCACACCAAGGATCGTCAAATGTCCAAAGGTTTTATTGAAGAATGATCACAGTGCACAAAGTGTAACATTCGAGAACACCACAAGACCCCTGAGCATGATCACATCAGAGGGGTCCTGCGCAGGTTTCGAAACGTTGCACTTTGTGCACTGGGATGTGATATTTCTTTCATAAAACCCTTGGATGGCATTTAAAGATCCCTGGTGTGCTGGCAAATATGTATACTGATCTTTGCTCAATAGGTCCACCATTGCACAGCATCTACTACCCTTTGTATTCCAGTCAGTCTAAAAGCACCCACCCACTTACAAGTGGGAACAGAAGGTTCCAATTCCACGTAAACAATGGCAGGATTCTAACTCAACCTGGTTCCAGGGTCATAAACGTTCAAGCCCACTGAACATAATGTACCCAAATCAGCATAGGAAAAAACTCTCCTGGATGTTTAGCCAATTTACATACAGGTAGCTTGACATCACACACAAACATAGGACCAGCAGCCCTGCATTATACACAATGACGACGTGGGCCCACCCACTTCCTGCAAGCATCGAATAGCATAGCTAAGCACCAGCTGTCGGGGGAGAGAGGGATATGGTCTGTGTACTTTTTACTTTCACCCCAAGATTAGCAAGCATTTAAAAGTAGAATTTCAGCTAAAACCTGGCCCCATCTGAAGCCTGCCCTTAGCTCCCTGCATTAAAGGGTCACTAAAGGAAAAAAAATGTTTTGCTGAAATGACTGTTTATTGGGTATAGAGACATAAAGTTAACTGATTCCTTTTAAAAATGATTAAAAATTGAATTTAATCTATCATATAATGTGCCTCTAGTTTCACTTTAGGTTTTGAAGGTACATACATGAAGTTCCGGGTGAGAGGTGAGTCGGGAAGACTCACAGAACAAAAACAAACAAATCCAGGGTAGTGTTTTGTTTTTAAAATGAATCCGATAGGCTCTGAGGAGTTTTAGAAACACTGTAATGACAGCTTAGACCACCGTGAGAAATCTCCCAGTACGATGGTTATAAGGAAACAGGCAACCAGGAAGTGTGGAGATCACAGCAGAATTACAGCTACTTCAAAGCAATAACGAACGATGAGGACATGAAACCAGTACTGCAGTAAGGTAAAGGAAGCTATTTAGCTAAAAAAAAAAATTCCTTTAGTGACCCTTTAAGGTAAAAAAGCCATAAAGCCCCTTTTACATCAGTGTCTTCTATGGAGTAGTAGATGTCAGCGGACACATGTGCGCTAGCACCTACCACGATATGATCTGATCCCATCTGCCAAAAATAGATGGGATGTTGGTCCTATTCCCCATCCGTCCGATCAGATGGAAAGGGACAGGTGGTCCATAGAGGAGAGCGGCACTGTGTCCATGTCATCCAGGGCCGGTGCTACCACTAGGCAAACTAGGTAGCCGCCTAGGGCGCACTTTTGCCTAGGGTGCCCGGCCACTTGTATTCCTTCTCTCTGTGTCCTGACTCCCGAATGAATGGAAGCAAACATTTATTGATGGGCACTGGTGAGGCTGCATTGATGGGCACTTCATTAAAAAGGTGGGGTATACATGAGCAAGGGGGGGGGGGGGGCGGCAAAATGAGGCTTCACCTAGGGTGTCCAAAATCCTTACACCAGTCCTGGTGTCATCCGCCTACTCAGCGGGGATCAGCAGAGAGATTCCCCACTGAGCAAGTGGATTCCGCATAGCAGAGGCACCCACATTCCTCCACTTTCACAGGCTCCCTCCAGGCTGTAAAATCAGTCCCTGCCGCCAATGCTCCAGGTCATTTGATGTCATCAAGTTCATAGCTTTGCACTCAAAGTGTGGGATACAGAGTATGCTGGAGCATAGGAACACACATTTTCCAACAAGTCTGTTTATGAGAGGGAGAGGGCCTTTTTGTAACCTTATTACCTATGACAGCAGTATTTGGAATTTGACTGGTTGCTATGGGTTACTGCACCATGCATGACAAGTGCTTTTTCATTGTCCTTACTGCATCAAACTCTCAGTGGAACAATTTGCATACAACATCACAATAAATGGTTTGAGTTCTTCTCTGATGTATACACTACACCCAATGTTTCCATAAACCCTGTATAAAATGACGAGTATAAACAATGGCAAGATCCTTCTACTTTTAGTGTTCCATTTTCTCAGAGGTTTGCCCGGGTCTATAGAAAAACTCAGTACATAAATAATATCAGCTGCTCTTAATCCACAGTAACTTTCCCATTACGAAGGGTGAATTTACAAGATTTTGTTGCAGTAAATTGTTTTAACGCAATGCACGATAAAGCAGAAATATACTCACCTCCACTTCAGGAAAGCGGTATTTACAAGATCCCTTGCTGGCCATTGACCTCTTCAGCTGGTTTCTTCAAGGTTCCGATCTTCGGCCAAGATGCATGTGTACAGCTCAGTGTACTTTACAAAATGGGCAGGTGGGAAAATTTATATGCAAGGGACACAGATTTAAAAAAGGCCTTACTTGTTCTTATTTTATTCTTTTAAAGTGTATTTCCTATGGTAAAATGCGAGAACACAACCATATATGTTTGTTGCGTTTTCCCATTCACACAGTGTGCCTTTTTATTATTATTATTATTATTATATTTAAAAAAAAAAAAGAAAAAATTAACATTTACCTTTTAGATGTTTCTCAGCAGTTACTTAGGATGAAATGTATGAAGCCCCGCCTCTATACCTGTAAACCTTTGTTAGGACAGACCGTGTTCAAATCTAGTTAGAATTTATAAATAAGATCTGCATGCACTGTGCAGACAGGGATAATTATGACAAGTACAATGGCCCCATCTCCTCAAACAAAAAGAACAAGGATGATTTTTTTTGCCGGAGGGCCCAATATGGAGCATCTACAAAAGGCAAGCTGCAATTAAATTAAAAAATTTTTAAGTTATGATATGTGAATAGGGACATGTAACAAATATAATGTAGGCGTTTTCCCAATTTGAGTGCAAAAGTGGAACCATTCGAGTCCCCAGCACAATTTTAATGCAGCACTAGAATAGTGGCTTTTTAAAACAGCGATGGGGATAGTCCACTCCTGTGGGTCGCGGCAGGGGTAGACGCTAGAACCACTGGCTGCTAGTGACAGCTGACATCCATTGCTAAGCCCAGTAGCTGAAAGCTCCAAAAAGGAGCGCTTTGTGAAAGTATAGTGTCCCTGCCGTGTTTACATTGGGAGTGTGATGCATCACATTCACACCACTCATGAGGACATCACTGCACACTAGAGCTGCACGATTAAACGTGAAGAATCGAAATCGCGATCTTTAAATCAGCATGTCACGGTCTTACTAAGAAGTGCAGAGAGTTCTCACAGCTGGAAAAACAAAATCCAGGCAGCCTGCCAAGTTTTAATACAACACAAGAATAAGTGGAAACAAAGTATCTCTTTGTTCTTTTATCAAAGGAAAAAACTCCTGCGTGTAGATGAAGGAAGTTTAACCATTTAAAGCTGAGGCCCCACTTAAAAAAAAAAAAAATATATATTAAAAGCCAGCAGCTACAAATACAGCAGCTGCCGACTTTTAATAAATTACCTGTCCATGGTGCCCGCAATGTCGGCAGCCGAGGCATCACTCGGCTCCCCCCGCCACCATCCTTGTTGAGGGAATCATGAAATGAAGCATCACGAGGTGATCTATGCCAGGAAGTGGGAGCAAATACCTGTATTAGACAATCCCCCCCTGAAAGGGGGAGGGTTCCAAAAAGTAGAAGTTCCATTTTTGGGTGGAACTCCACTTTAACCACTTCCAGACCGCCGCATGTATATGTACGTCGGCAGAATGGCACGTACAGGCACATTGGCGTACCTGTACATCCCTACTTAGACGTGGGTCCGATCGGGACGACGGCACGGCTATTCGTTTATAGCCGCTCCGTCGCGATCGCTCCCCGGAGCTGAAGAACGGGGAGAGCCGTATGTAAACACGGCTTCCCCGTGCTTCACTGTGGCATCGATCGAGTGATCCCTTATATAAGGGAGACTTGATCGATGACGTCATTCCTACAGCCACACCCCCCTACAGTTGTAAACACACACTAGGTGAACCCTAACTCCTACATCGCCCCCTGTGGTTAACTCCCAAACTGCAACTGTCATTTTCACAATAAACAATGCAATTTAAATGCATTTTTTTGCTGTGAAAATGACAATGGTCCCAAAAATGTGTCAAAATTGTCCGAAGTGTTCGCCATAATGTCGCAGTCACAAAAAAAATAAAAAATAATAAAAAAAAATAAAATAAAAAAAAAACACACGCTGATCGTTGCCATTAGTAGTAAAAAAAAAATTATTAATAAAAATGCAATAAAAATATTCCCTATTGTGTAAACGCTATAAATTTTGCGCAAACCAACCGATAAACGCTTATTGCGATTTTTTTTTACCAAAAATATGTAGAAGAATACGTATCGGCCTAAACTGAGAAAAAAAAAAAAAGAAGGTTTATATATATATATATATATATATATATATATATATATATATATATATATATATATATATATATATATATATATATATATATATATATATAATCTTTTTTTTTTTTTTGGGGGGGATATTTATTATAGCAAAAAGTAAAAAATATTGCATTTTTTTCAAAATTGTCACTATTTTTGTTTATAGCGCAAAAAATAAAAACCGCAGAGGTGATCAAATGCCACCAAAAGAAAGCTCTATTTGTGGGGAAAAAAGGATGCCGAATTTTAAAAACCCCTTGGGTCATTTAGCAGCATATTGGTCCGGTCCTTAAGTGGTTAAAGGCCAAACCTTTTCTGACATGTGTTGCTTACAAGTAAAAAAACATTTTCTGCTACAAAATTACTTGAAACAGCAAAACTATTTTTTTTTTTTTTTTATAGCAGAGACCCTAAAGAACAAAATGGTGGTTGTTGCAATATTTTATGTCACACTGTATTCGTGCAGCGGTTTTTCAAACGCAATTTTGGAAAAAAATACACTTTAATGGATCAAAAAAAAATAATGTGAAAGAAGAGGTTATACTGCAAGAGCATTGTGATCATTATTCTAAGCAAAAAAAAAATCAATAAATAAAAAATAAAAAAAAATCGCGATTCTCATTTTTGTCAGAATCGTGCAGCTCTACTGGCGGGCAGAGCTGCCATAGCTCTACCCAGCCTTACACACAGCAGCCAATCACTGATAGTGATCTAATGCTGGCTGCTTGCAGCCAATAGATGACTAATAGCAGGAATCTACTGCTGAAAATTTACTTGGGGTCTGGATCAGATCGCCACTGGTGGTGGGTTTTTTGTAGAAGGTTGTCACAATTGGGGATGCAGTGCAACGAGGATAGCGAGCAGGCGTGCACACAGCAGGAGCGTGCCCACAGGCCCTGCGATAGCTGTGTACAGTGACAGAACAGGGAACAGCCTAGGTAAACAAGGCAATTCCCCACTCTGCCGAATAACAAGTCAGATCTTCTGTTCCCAGTGATCGGGAACAGTTAGAATGCACTTAACCCCTTGATTGCTCCCACTGTTAACCCCCTTCCCTGCCAGTGTCATTTTTACATTGATCAGTGCATTTTTAAAGCACTGATTAATGTTATAGTGTCACTGGTACCCAAAAAGTGTAATCAGTGAGGCGGAGAACGGATCTGTCGGCACCGGATGTTGACCATAGAGATTTCCAATGGACCAAATGGTAGCCAGAGTCTAGGATCGTTCGGAGGCCAGGTGCGATTATGTTTTTTTTTCAGGCTTCCCAGACTAGCGGTAAGATGTGGGGTCTGATTGTAAAGTAAAGAGGATCTGGCATGCTTATTCCTATTTAGGGCTGCAACTAATGATTATTTTCATAATCTATTAGTTGGCCGATTATTGTTTCGATTAATCGGATAACAGCCTAAAAAAAAAAACATTTTTGGGCCCAATTTGTTGTTGGGCAGATTACAAATCACAAATTGACGCAAAAACACATTACATGCTTTTCTGCAGCTTCTCCATTGAAGTATATTGAGCCCAAAAAAACAAAATAGCACCGTTTTGCATTAAAAAGTTCTTGCCCTTTCCAAATACGCAGCAGCTGAAAAAAAAGTCATGCATGTGAATGTGTCCCATAGGATAACATGTAAATGAACTGTAGTGTGTTTCTGCAAAAAGCACCAAAAAAAACAGGTGTGACCCAGGCATGAGATGTTTACCAACATGATGGGGTTAAAAAAAAAAAAAAAAAAAAAATTAAGTAAATTTTTTTACTGTGGGACAGTGAAAGTAATATTTACCGTAGCGATTTGCTTTATTGTACTATAAAGGGCTAATTTTAGTTTTTTTTTAAATTTCATAATCGATCGATTAGTTGTTTCAGCCCTATTCCTATTGCAAGGAATGTGTACATTCATTGTAATAGGAATAAAAGTAAAAACATAAATAAAAAAAAGGAAGAGGAATTGATCAAAGTGCAACAACCCCATTGTATTTTATAGGGTCTTTGCTTAACAAAAAAAAAAAAAAAAAAAAAACATAAATGTTTGGGTGTTGTATGTAATTTTCTAGCAAAAAAAAAAAAGTGGTTAAGGATGATTGGAGTAAAATAAGGGGTTAAGCAGAGGAACATTAAAAACACTTTTTTTTTTTTTTTTTAACTTGACAGGTTGCTTTAAACTGACTTTATTTACAGATCGAAGTACATGCATTTGAGGCCGGGTTCACACTGGTACGACATTAGTTCTGACTTTAGGAGCACATGTCGCATGATGTGTGCAAATCAATGATTCCCTATGAGAGCCGTCTGACTTTGAAAAAAGGTTCCTGCACTACTTTGGTCCGACTTCAGCCCATTAAAAATCATTGAAGTCGGATCAAAATAGGATCACTGTCCTGACCATCCATGTTGCGTTCTTTAGAGCGGACGGTTAGCTTTACTGTAACAACCGATGTGACTCAGCAGCCGTTCGGCTGTTATTACAGGCAGTGGGAGGGGACGTACCCCCTCCATCCCACCGGGAGGCCTGAGCAACCAGCCAACACACCTGCCGGCTGGCTGAAGACCCAAACAAAGCCGATTCTTCACTTCCGGGTTACTAGATCCGAGACCTGATGTCATGACATCACTTCCCAGATTACTGGCATCTTAAAGGTGCCAGTCTTAAATAATAAAGTATTCAAAAAACACAGATCTTGACGTTTTGAATACTTTGAAGTGCAGAAAAGGGGTCTGGGGGGGGGGGGGGGTCTTACGGACCCCAGATCTCTTCATAAAGAGTACCTCTCACATGCCTATTACTGTCACAAGGGATGTTTACATTCCTTGTGACAGCAATAACAGAAAAAAAACTGTAAATTTTTATTTTTATAATGTACAAATTATCGTCAAAAAAATATCGGCTATCAGCAGGAGAGGTGGCTGAAATATCGGTGTTGTATCGGCACAGAAAAAATAAATAAAGTACCTTTCGGGGGGGAGAGCAGATACCCATCTAATATAGGTATTTGCTCCCACTTCCTGTGAAAAAGTGCCAGAGAATCTGCGAAAAACGATGCTATGTCCAGCCCCCCTCCCCCCGCTGTTTTCTGGGAGACACACAGGTCCCAGAAGACAGCAGCGATATTTACTCCCACAGATGCAAGGAAAATGTCCACTCCTGCTGGCCACAGCCCGGATCCATTAAAGTCTGAAGGACAATAAACCGGCCCTTTGTTTAAAAAGTTTGGAGACCTCTGCTTTAAAACTGCTTGAAGAACAACAACTAAAAAGAGTGAAGAGATTTTTTTTTTTTTTTAGGTTGTTAAGGATTAGGACAAAAAGATGGCAACACAATGTCCTGATTCAGGTGGAACGAGGAAACCACCTCGGGTAAGAGGAGCGAGGCCTTGACACCACCTTATCTTGGTGAAGAATCAGGAAAGGTTCCTTGCAGAAGGCAGCAGCCAGCTCTGTAACCAAAAAGACAGCCTTCTGTGCAAGATGTGATAAGTGAATCTCTTTAATAGGCTTTAAGTGATTGGAACGGAATTTAAAACAACAAGCATGTTAGGCCCATGTCACACTGGTTCCATCAGGTTGAGGTCAGGACTCTGTGCAGACCCGTCAAGTTCCTCCACTCCAAACTCGCTCATCCATGTCTTTATGGGCTTTGCTTTGCTTTGTACACTGGTCCAAATCATTTGTTGGAGGGTTGTTCTTGGCCCCTTGGCTCCAGTGAAGGGAACTCTTAAGGCATCAGCATGCCAAGACATTTTGGACAATTTCACGCTCCCAACTTTGTGGTAACAGTTTGGGGGTGGCCCCTTCCTGTTCCAACATGACTGTGCATGGTACACCCTGAAAACACTGATTGCGATACAGGTTACATATTGCACGCCAGAATGAGATCAATATTTCTAGCACCAGACCTCCTTCCTAAAGCTAAACTGATGACCTATAGGAGGATTTAAAGCCTCACCTATGGAAAATATAGGGTACTAAAGTTTGTCATTTCACAGGCGCATGTAAAATGTAAGGTTTAACGTGTTGGGTATCTATGTACTCTGTGCAACCTTGGCTTTTATACTTAACCACTTAACCCCCGGACCATATTGCTGCCCAAAGACCAGAGCACTTTTTGCGATTCGGGACTGCGTCGCTTTAACAGACAATTGCGCGGTCGTGCTACGTGGCTCCCAAACAAAATTGGCGTCCTTTTTTTTTCCACAAATAGAGCTTTCTTTTGGTGGTATTTGATCACCTCTGCGGTTTTTATTTTTTTGCGCTATAAACAAAAATATAGCGACAATTTTGAAAAAAAATAATATTTTTTACTTTTTGCCATAATAAATATTCCCCAAAAATATATAAAAAAACATTTTTTTTCCTCAGTTTAGGACGATACGTATTCTTCTATATATTTTTCGTAAAAAAAAAAAAAAAACGCAATAAGCGTTGATTGGTTTGCACAAATGTTATAGCGTTTACAAAATAGGGGGTATTTTTAATGGCATTTTTATTAGTATATTTTTTTTACTAGTAATGGCGGCGATCAGCGATTTTTTTTTCGGTACTGCGACATTATGGCGGACACGCGCCCCTAGTGGCCGCAAAAAGAGCCGACGTCATTGTACGGGCTCTCGCTCCCAGGAGAGCCGACCTGCCGCCGTAGAATGACGGCGGCTGGTCGGCAAGCAGTTAAACAAAAAATTGGGTAATTTATTGCGTTTTGTGCCTCAAAAAAATACATAGGGGCAGATCCACAAAGAAATTACACCGGCGTATCTATTGATACGCCGGCGTAATTTCAAATTTCCTGCGTCGTATCTTTGTTTTGAATCCTCAAAACAAGATACGACGGCATCTCGGCTAGATCCGACAGGCGTATGTCTTAGTACGCTGTCGGATCTTAGATGCAATTTTTCGGCGGTCGCTAGGTGGCGTTTCCGTCGAAATCTGGGTCGAGTATGCAAATAAGCTATTTACGCCGATCCACGAACGTACGTCCGGCGCATTTTTTACGTCGTTTTCCGGCGTATAGTTAAAGCTGCTATTCTGAGGCGTACTTAATGTCAAGTATGGCCGTTCTTCCCGCGTACAATTTAGAATTTTTTACGTCGTTTGCGTAAGTTGTTCGCAAATAGGAATTTGCGTAGAATGACGTCACCGTCGTAAGCATTGGCTGGTTCCGTTTTAATTTCGAGCATGCGCACTGGGATACCCCCAGGGACGGCGCATGCGCAGTTGCGAAAAAAATTGTTTACGTCGGGTCACGACGTATTGACATAAAACACGCCCCCATTAGATCCATTTGAATTACGCGCCCTTACGCCGCAAGAGATACACTACGCCGCCGTAACTTATGGCGCAGATTCTTTGTGGATTAAAAAAAAAAAAAAAAGTTAAGTTACGGCGGAGTAGCGTATCTTAGATACGCTGCGCCCAGCGCAGATGTATGTGGATCTGCCCCATAATGTTTTGGGAGTTTTATATAATCTTCAGGCCTAAAATGATTAAACGTGTGCAAAATAAAAAAAGTTATGAGCTTGGGCAGCAAAAGGGATAAAAGAAAAAAATTCACCTTCAAGAATGTTACATGTTCTCCCCGTAAACTCGCTCCTAGAGTCAAATCAAATTTGTCAAGCTCTGCTTTAATCTTACTTTAACCATTGATTGAAGTCCACTTTGTGTGCTCCATATCAATCAAATGGGTTATCCACTATAGATTATTACCTATTGGGAGAGATTGATCTGAAAAGAAATCTATCATTTATCAAAGTGCACTTCCTCACCAGAACTCAGGAGACGAGCCAGATGTCACACAGGAGGAGTATACAGCTCACACAGTGTAATGTAGTATATGGAGGTCAGTTAGTATCCATCTCTCTCACAGTGTAATGTAGTATACGGGAGGGGTAGCGGTAGCAGTGAAGAGTAGTACAGAGGAGGAGGAGTGGCGGAAGTAGTACAGAGGAGGAGGAGTGGCGGAAGTAGTACAGAGGAGGAGGAGTGGCGGAAGTAGTACAGAGGAGGAGGAGTGGCGGAAGTAGTACAGAGGAGGAGGAGGAGGAGGAGGAGGAGGAGGAGTGGCGGAAGTAGTACAGAGGAGGAGGAGTGGCGGAAGTAGTACAGAGGAGGAGGAGTGGCGGAAGTAGTACAGAGGAGGAGGAGGAGGAGGAGGAGGAGTGGCGGAAGTAGTACAGAGGAGGAGGAGTGGCGGAAGTAGTACAGAGGAGGAGGAGTGGCGGAAGTAGTACAGAGGAGGAGGAGGAGGAGGAGGAGGAGGAGGAGGAGGAGTGGCGGAAGTAGTACAGAGGAGGAGGAGTGGCGGAAGTAGTACAGAGGAGGAGGAGTGGCGGAAGTAGTACAGAGGAGGAGGAGTGGCGGA
The DNA here is from genome assembly GCF_905171775.1 of Rana temporaria. Classification (NCBI taxonomy): domain Eukaryota; kingdom Metazoa; phylum Chordata; class Amphibia; order Anura; family Ranidae; genus Rana; species Rana temporaria. The sequence continues at coordinate 61,077,226 of NC_053500.1, read as the reverse complement.
AGTAGTACGGAGGAGGAGGAGTGGCGGAAGTAGTACAGAGGAGTTTACACTATAAATGTAGTATTCAGTATAATGTAGTATACAGGAGGAGTGGTTGTAGTAGTATACACTATAATGTAGTATACAGGCTGAGTATATGGAGGTTAGTATCCATCTCTCTCACATAGTGAGATGTATGTAGCGGGCTGCTCCTGTTGGGCTGGCGCTGCTTTAAATTTAGAGGGAAGTCAGAGTTGTTACTCCAGGCCAAGGGTGGCAGCAGCTAAGTCAGGGTGAATTGAGTGATTCCCCTCGGCAGCCAATCAGTGGGGGTTGATCGACCCGCTGTGCATGCTGGGGAGGGGTACATAAGGGACAGACGTGATTGGACAAGGGTCGTCGATCCTGGTCTGTCGTCCCACCACCCCTTGTGTGGCCCTCCTGGCCGGGGGTACGTGTTCCTGGTTTCGGATCACGTTGGTCCAGGGTTGTGATCTGCCAAGTAGGCCCAGTAAGCAGATTGGGTCTATGCTTTCAAGGGTGATCCCGTGCTGTCCATCCTGGAGGGAGGAAGCCGCTTGAAGGACCTATCTTGGAGAGGACCGAGCATGAGACTGGTATCTCAGGAGAGGCCTTGTACTTCATCGAAGGATGCACCATTTACTGAAAGGCTTGATAGTGATCGCCTGTCAGTTCCAAGTTCTGCAAGAAGTTAATCTGGAGAGATCCGGGTGTTGAATCCTGTGCCATGAGGATTCCGGACAAAAAGTATCTCCATCTGTGGGAAAGTCTGTGGCAGAGACTGTACCATATTCCATGCGCCATTCCGGCTGCTAGGCTAGTGAGAGAAACCTATCTGGGTGCGCAATACCCACTCTGGCTGGAGTGGCGACAAGAACTGTGTTGCTGGAAGCAGGAGTGTTTCCCGACTGAATTAATACACCTGAACCTATCTACCCGTTACCCTTCCATCACTTTTATTCTTTTAGCAAGGTCAGCAAATAAATCTTTAAAAGGGAAGCGTACAGTGTGGACATTTTACTTGCTCTACTCTCATCCACTACCCTGGACGGCGAGGAAATAGAGACAACATGCCACCCGAAAACATCCAGCAGCTCCTTCATGGGTAGTGCTAGGTGTGGTATACAGGAGGAGTGGCAGTAGTAGTATTATACAGGAAGAAAGGTAGTATTAGGTAGTATACAGGGGGGAGTAGTACAATATAGTATACAGGAGGGGTGGTGGTAGTAGTATACAGGAAGAAAGGTAGTATACAGGGGGGGGGGGGAGTAGTATAATACAGTATAATGTAGTATACAGGAAGAAAGGTAGTAATATGTAGTATACAGGGGGGGGGGGGAGTAGTGGTGGTAGTATAATACAGTATACATGAGGAGTGGTAGTATTATACAGTATAATGTAGTATACAGGAGGAGTGGTAGTAGTATTATACAGTTATGTATACAGGAGGAGTGGTAGTAGTATTATACAGTATAATGTAGTATACAGGAGGAGTGGTAGTAGTATTATACAGTTATGTATACAGGAGGAGTGGTAGTAGTATTATACAGTATAATGTAGTATACAGGAGGAGTAGTAGTATTATACAGTATAATGTAGTATACAGGAGGAGTAGTAGTATTATACAGTATAATGTAGTATACAGGAGGAGTGGTGTTAGTAGTATTATACAGTATAATGTAGTATACAGGAGGAGTGGTAGTATAAATATTAAACAGTATAATGTAGTATACAGGAGGAGTGGTAGTAGTATTATACAGTATAATGTAGTATATAATGTAGTACATGGAGGTCAGTCAGTATCTCTCTCTCACACATCCAGAGTGAACTTAGGCCCCGCCCCCGGGTACACACCTGTTGTGTGAGGCAGAGCCGTGCGCCGTGTTGGCCGGATCACACCCCGGGCTCCGTCCACCTCACACCTGTCCTATCACCCCGGAGCCCCGTACACCGACCCCCAGCGGCCAGTCACCGCTCTGCAGCCTGCTATCACTGCCCCTGTATTCCCATCACCGGGCCACCGATCCTCACACAGCCGTCACATCGCCGCTCCCTCACCGCCAGCAGCACACTCCTCACCTGTCCTGTGTCCGGTATCTCCCCCGATCCGTGTCCCGCGGGAGGCGCCTGGGCCGCAGCCGCTTCCTGGTTCTCTCAGCCAGGGGCCGGCTTATTACATATTCATAACTCCCTCATGCCGGGCAGCCAATAAAAAAGGGGGCCTGTAGCTCTCAGACCACGCCCTGTATGGCTAGATGACGTTCAGTGTCTGTAGGCCCGCCCCTCAGCTCATGAATAATGTGTGATGAGAAGCGCTGCTTTGATTCCTCCGCGCACCTGGCTCACCTGTGTACAACACTGGGAGGACCCGCCCGTAACACTCCGCCGTGCAGAAAAGTAAACCCTGAGTCGGGGTGGGGGGGCCTCATAGACGGGGCAGAGATCGGGGGTGGGTGCTGGGGACATCGTTCACAGGGGACACTACAGTGGAAGCCTTCCTGATCTTATGGCTCGGGGCTCGGGGCTTTCTACATTCCTACACAGTTCTCCTGCAAAAACGACTTTTCTATACAATGATTTCAGTGCAATGTATGATAATGGAGGAGAAATGTCCAACCAGTCCATGTCACTCTATAATCCTCCACTTTCCAGGAGTACCCCTATATCCCCCCCCCCCCCCCCCACTATACACCCAGGGCTCATCCACACCACAGGCCATAAAGGAAGCAAGTTCTGCTGTGGATTAACCACCCCACAGGGCCGGATCCGGAGCCACGGGGTCTGATGTGGGGTGCAGTAAAAAATGTCAGGGGGGCAGAGGATGCAAGGTCAGTAGGGCAGGGGCAGCAAACAGGGGTCACTAGGGCTGAGTACAGGGGTCAGTAGTGTAAGGTACAGGGGTCAGTACGACAGGGCATAGGGGTCAGTATTGCAAGGTTCATGGGGCAACATACAAGGTCAGTGCGGCAAGGCATAGGGGTCAGTGGTACAGGGGTCATTAGGGCAGGGTACAGGGGGCAGTAGACAGGGTCAGTAGTGCAAGGTACAGGGGTCAGAGGGGTACACGGGGCAGCAGACGAGGTCAGTATGGCAGAGAACAGGGGTCAGCAGACGGAGGTCAGTAGGACAGGAAGCAGCAGATGGGGGTTAGTAGTACAGGGGTCAGCAGACGGAGGTCAGTAGGACAGGAAGCCTCAGATGGGGGTAAGTAGTACAGGGGTCAGCAGACGGGGTCAGTAGGACAGGAAGCAGCAGATGGGGGTTAGTAGTACAGGGGTCAGCAGACGGAGGTCAGTAGGACAGGAAGCAGCAGATAGGGGTTAGTAGTACAGGGGTCAGCAGACATGGTCAGTAGTTCAAGGTACAGGGGTCAGTAGGGTACAACGGGCAGCAGACGAGGTCAATACGGCAGGGCATGGGGGTCAGTAGGACAGGGGTCAATAGGGTAGGGTGCAGCAGACGGGGGTCAGTACGGCAGGGCACAGGGGTCAGCAAATGGGGGTCATTAGGGCAGGGTATAGGGCAGTGGCGGCTGGTGATCAATATTTTGGGGGGTGCGTGCGATCCGTGATCTTCCCTTTACTGCGGTAGAGGTGCGGGGAGAAGGAAGGATGAGGTGGTGGTGTACTGTTGATTTTGGGCTCCTGGAAGAGGCTGTTACTGCCCCCGGGGGGCCAATGCTTCTCCTCCCAACCAAACAGGAGGCAGAGGGAGTCTTAAGACTCTGAAAGAGTCAGGACCCGCTTCCTGATTGGAGGAGAAGCATGAAGACATTAGTGAATATTAATTCACTAATGTCACACAAGGGGGTGGGCTCACTGTTCCCCCGAGCCCACCCTTTTTTTAAGCCAATTAAAGTTTAGGGGGCTGGGCACAATGGATTTGGGGGGGTAACCCTGCGCCCCTAATTGACAGGCCGCCACTGGTGCAGGGGGCAGCAGATGGGGATCAGTGGGGGCAAGGTACAGGGGGCAGCAGACAGGGGTCAATAGGGCAGGGTACAGGGGACAGCAGGGCAGAAGACAGTGGTCCGCAGGGTACAGGGGGTCAGTAGGGCAGTGTAGAGGGTTAAGCAGGACAGAAGACAGTGGTCAGCAGGGTACATTGGGTTAGTAGGGCAGTGTAGAGGGGTTAGTAGGTCAGAAGGGTTCAGTGGTTAGCAGGGCAGAAGATAGTGGTCATCAGGGTACAGGGGGTTAGCAGGGTAGTGTACCGGGTTTAAGCAGGGTCAGAAGACAGTGGTCAGCAGGGTACAGGGGGTCAGTAGAGCAGTGTACAGGGGTAAGCAGGGCAAAAGACAGTGGTCACCAGGGTACAGGGGGTTAGTAGGGCAGTGTGCAGGGTTAGTGGGTCAGAAGGGTACAGTCGTTAGCAGGGCAGAAGACAGTAGTCAACAGGGTACAGGAGGGCAGTGTACAGGGGTTAGTAGGGCAGAAGACAGCGCTCAGCAGGGTACAGGGGGTCAATAGGGCAGTGTACAGAGGTAAGCAGGGCAGAAGACACTGGTCAGCAGGGTACAGGGGGTCAGTAGGGCAGTGTACAGGGGTTAGTAGGGCTGAAGACATTTGTCAGTAGGGTACGGGGAGTCAGTAGGGCAGTGTACAGGGGTTAGCAGGGCAGAAAACAGTGATCGGCAGAGAAGAGGACAGGGTCACGGCTGGTAGTGCACTCAGCAGATCTCTTTCTCCCCACACAGCACAAAGCTGAGATCTGATTCCCTTACAGACACAGCTTTGATCTGCACAGTGTGTGTAGCTGGCTACTACCCTGTGTGCAGTGCGGGCAAGGCTGGGACAAGTTCATCTAGCACCCAGGGCAAAGATGACAAACTGTGCCTCCCCCAAGGCGCAGATACAACCATGTAAAGCCCAATCTGAGAGTGATCATCTGCTGCATGGAGGAGCACTGTTATGACAGAAGGGGGAGCACAGCCCGCACCTCCTTCGGCTCTCTCCTCTCTGCTGCTGTCACTTCTGTCTAGACTTTACTGTTCACTTAGGTTCCCTGTGTCAGGCTCCAACCCCCCCCCCCTTTCACCTTGTCCCGACACTTGAGTGAGGAGCTTAGTGCGGCGGGCACAACATCCATGGGGGGGGGGCTGGCCTGGCAGGGCATGCCACCCCACGACCACCTACCTGAAGAAGGATATGCAGCTGTTCAGGACTGTACATGTGGTGTGACCACAATGTTCTGCTGTGCAGCTGCTGCAAAAAGTAAACCACATGTCACATACAGCAGGAGGTACTGCTGCTGACATGAGCCATTTAGGTGTATGAGGCCATGCAATGCATATGGCTGTGCAGTAGTATACCTGGCATGTCTAGCCCCGGCTTGCTTCCGTAGAATACATGTGTAGCGCCTGTGTACTTTATCGTACCAGTGCTAGTTAAATTTAGAGGTAGATCAGAGTGTAGTTGAACTCTGATCCAGATTGTTAAGTGCAAAACAGGGTCTCTGTCTCAGCTGGGCTGTGCTGTGGGCTATTCTGTTGCGATGGGGTGTTCTTCCAACCCTGGTGCTGCAGGTGGCAGCAGTGGAGTCAAGGTTTTGGTGCTCTTTCCCAGCAGCCAATCAGGAGGGTTTGACCTCGCTGTGCATGCTGGGGAGGGGTATTTATGAGACAGATGCCATTGGTTCTGGGTCTTCTTCGAGTGTGGCACCCACCTTTAGGGTGACCACATCATGGCGCCCCGGCGTTATGGCCTACCTGGCCGGGGCATGCGTGCCACGCGGTGTTCCTGGTTCCCGGAACCATGTTGGCCCGGAGCATCTGAACAGCGACGGGGACCCAGTGAGCGACTGGCTCCCCACCTTTGAAGATCCCAAGCTGTACTGTGGTTCGGTGGGGAGTCCGTCTGAGGAGCGCCATTGAGATGCTGGCGGTCCAAAATGGCCTGGACAAACCACCGGGGGTGATTGGAGGCACAGCAGAGAGGGATGGTGGCATTGCAGAGGGTGGGGATGGAGACAGGGGCTGTTGGTGGCACCGCAGAGGGGGATGGAGGCAGGGGGCCAGCGGAGATTGGAGGCAGAGAGAGATTGTGGCACCGTAGAGGGGGGTGAAGGCAGGGGGTGGTGGTGGCAGAGGGGGATGGAGGCAGGGGGTGATGTGACTAAATAATTTGCCCTTATTATATCGAAAATAACAAAAATATGTTTTTTTACCTTAATATCTACCTTAAATCACATTGCTATTTGCCTAGTGTACTTGTTTGTAGCCTAAATACTGAAATTTGCACCTAAAAATGTAATTTAGTAACTTCTGTGAAAAACTTGGTTGCGCCAGTAAATTTCGGGTGTCGTGCCAGTAAATTTCAATCTGGCAGGTTGGCAACACTGCTGCGCAGGTGTAGGGCAGGGTCAATAAAGCCCCCCTCTGCCTTAGCTGTTTAAAACCATTTAATTAGAAGTGACCTAAAAGCTTAGAGGGTGACCAGTCCATTGTCATCTAAAACTCTGACAAATGGGGCTTAATTGTAGTTTTGAATACAGACAAGTATAGGGAAGAAGCCATCCGACAGCTGTCAGACACTCATACCTACATCAGAGTTGGGGGTGATCCAACCAAGAAGTATAAAACCATACTAACCGGCCTAGTGGACGGAGGGGGGGGGGGGGCGGGTTAGGCCGGCATTATTTAACCAAAAAGAAGCTGATTTATTCATTTCCGACTTTCCTACCCTCCTGATGTTTTACCATTTACCCAAGACCCACAAGGGGTTAGATACCTTACATGGGTGACCCATTATATCGAGGATCGGGTCTCTTAATGAGAGACTGAGTCAGTGGATAAAAAAGCAACTGCATCCCTTGGTAGTACAATTACTGGGATATTTGAAAGATACAAATCATCTTCTGCACATGGTCAATAGCTTTGATTGGGAGGACAGTTTCTCTTGGGTGACATGCGATGTTACCAGTTTATATCTATCGATACCTCACAATTTAGATGTAGAGGCGGGTTTCCCTATATTTGGAAGTGATGACTGATGACTGATTTATCTATGTAGCATGTCTCCCAGAGTTACTTCCGGTGCTGTGATTGGCAGGAGCCGTGATGACACCCTTCCGCGCACTCGCATGGGAGCCACCGGTAACGGCACACTACCTGTCATTGCTTCAGTGCACATGTGCCGATGACATCAGAACATGCAAACACAGGAGACATTTCCTAAACCGTGTAGGTTTAGGAGATATCCTGGGTAGCTACAGGAAAGCCTTACTATAGGCTTGCATGCAATAAAAAGTGGTTGTAAAGGGTTTACAACCACTTTTAGGTCATCTATTAGGATGTACCTGAGGTTCATAGATGACCTTTTGATAATAATGGAGGATGGAGTGACCGTTTCCTTAAATTTTTAAGCACCAATAACAGAAATCTATCTTTCACGGGACAGGCTGACAGCAGAAGCATTTGTTACCTAGATGTCAAATTGATGGGTATGAGCTTGAGAGTTATCACTACTCTGTATAGTAAGCATACAGAGTAGTGCAATTCCCTTTTATTGGCCCAATCGGGCCATCCGAGACACACCATTAAAGGTATGCCTGTGGGACAATTTTAGCAAGTAAGGAGCATCTGTAGTAACGATCAAGAATTTGAGCAGGAAGCCTCTCTTCTGTATAGGGAATTCTTAAATTGGGGCTATCCTAGATGAATGATAGACAGAGCCCTCAAAATCGCCAGGGATAAGAACAGAGACAACCTATTAACAAAAAAGCTTGGCGCTCGCAGCTCACCCAGATGTGTTAGAACCGTCACTCCGCCAATCAGGTGCTCGGTCTGTTACCCTTCACCTGATTGGCTGAAACGATAGGTGCTGTGATTGGACGCCTGACGGGAGGAGAGGAAGGGATGAGACACATGAAGCCACCGCTCAGAGGACACCGCTCACCGCCGTCACCCGCTGCCCGACATGGTAATGGCAGATGGCGAGCGGGTGCAGGGTCACAGTGGCAGCATTGGGTGGCACAGTTGCAGCATTTGATGGGCAGAGTGGCAGCGTTTAATGGCACAGTGGAAGCCTTTAAACGGCACAATGGCTGCAATTGATGGGCACAGCGGCTGCGTTTGATGGCACAGTGGCTGCGTTTGATGGGCACAGTGGCTGCGTTTGATGGGCACAGTGGCTGCGTTTGATGGGCACAGTGGCTGCGTTTGATGGGCACAGTGGCTGCGTTTGATGGGCACAGTGGCTGCGTTTGATGAGCACAGTGGCTGCGTTTGATGAGCACAATGGCTGTGTTTGATGGCACAGTTGCTGCGTTTGATGGCACAGTAGCTGCAATTGATGTTTTTTTTCAGTATTTTTCAGTTTGTTTGCGCTCCCCAAACACTTTGAGCACCAGCCGCCACTGTGTGGTACCCCATTGGGCACCGACCTTGGGTCGATATTTATCCCCCAGTTTTTTCAACAGGGAACCCATTAGGGTTGTTACTTGGTTACACTGCAAGGGGAACTACAAGTGTAGTGCAACTGAATGCCCCTGCTGTACAGGTAAGGTAGGTAAGAAAGGAGGAGGTAATAAATGTTGTTCTATGGTCAACCAGAGAGAATTTGACATTGACTCTTTCTATAACTGCAACACTAGTACACCCCTCACATTTTTGTAAATATTTTATTATATCTTTTCATGTGACAACATTGAAGAAATTACACTTTTCTACAATGTAAAGTAGTGAGTGTACAGCTTGTATAACAGTGTAAATTTTCTGCCCCCTCAAAATAACCCCTAAGTGAAAATGTCCAAATTAGGCCCAATTAGCCATTTTCCCTCCCCGGTGTCATGTGACTCGTTAGTGTTACAAGGTCTCAGGTGTGAATGGTGAGCAGGCGGGTAAAATTTGGTGTTATGGATCTCACTCTCTCATACTGATCACTGGATGTTCAACATGGCACCTCATGGCAAAGAACTCTCTAAGGATCTGAAAAAAATAATTATTGCTCTATATAAAGATGGCCTAGGCCAGGGGTCTCCAATCTTTTCAAGCAAAGGGCCAGTTTACTGTCCTTCAGACTTCAGGGGGGCCGGATTCCGACCAGTGGGGGTAGAAATGCCCCGGGCCAAGCATCAGTGAGAATAAACATGGCCTCAGTGTTGGTGGTCAGTAGGAGCAGGAATAGTGCTCCATCATTGGTGTTAGTGGAAGAAATAGTGCCCCATTGTTGGTGTCATTGGGAGGAATAGTGCCCCATCATTGGTGTTAGTGGAAGAAATAGTGCGCCATTGTTGGCGTCATTGGGAGGAATAGTGCCTCATATCATTGGGAGCAATAGTGCCCCAAGGGCCAAATGAAGGCTAGCAAAGGGCCACATTCGGCCCTCAGGCCGCAGTTTGGAGACCCCTGGCCTAGGCTATAATGCCGCGTACACACGATCGGATTTCTGATGGCATAAAATCCAATGTAATTTTTGTCAGAATTCCGATGAAGCTGACTCTCATCAGTCTTGCATACACACAGACTAAATTCTGACCGTGCCAAAACGCGGTGACGTAAAACACTATGACAAACCAAAAAAAATGAAGTTCAATGCTTCCGAGCATGCGTCGACTTGATTCTGAGCATGCGTGGATTTTTCTCCGATGGAGTTCCACACAGAAGATCGGAATTTTACTATTGTTTTTTTTTTTTTTTTTATCTGAAAAATTTAAAACATGTTGGGCTAGATTCAGGTAGGGGCGCGCAATCTAACGGTGGCGCAGCGTACCGTATTTACGATACGCCGCCGCAACTTACAGGAGCAAGTGCAGTATTCACAAAGCACTTGCACCGTAAGTAAATGGGGCCGGCGTAAGCGCACGCAGGGGCGGACTGACAGCTCATGGGGCCCCCGGGCAAAAGAAGATCATGGGGCCCCCTGTGTCCCCGCCCACGTTCAAGCTATATCCACACAAAGTCCCACCTACATATTGCACTGCCCACATTGCAAATAATTTCTCTACACAATGTTCAAAATAAATGTTTATTATAGGAATTTAATTCTTGCCACTGATCACCAATGTAAATAACATTCTTCTCACTGATCACCAATGTAAATAACATTCTTCTCACTGATCACCAATGTAAGGGACATTCTTCCCACTGATTACCAATGTAAGGAACATTCTTCCCACTGATCACCAATGTAAGGAACATTCTTCCCACTGATCACCAATGTAAGGAACATTCTTCCCACTGATCATCAATGTAAGGGACATTCTTCCCACTGTTTACCAATGTAAGGAACATTCTTCCCACTGATCATCAATGTAAGGAACATTCTTCCCACTGATCACCAATGTAAGGAACATTCTTCCCACTGATCATCAATGTAAGGGACATTCTTCCCACTGTTTACCAATGTAAGGAACATTCTTCCCACTGATCACCAATGTAAGGGACATTCTTCCCACTGATCACCAGTGTAAGGGACATTCTTCTCACTGATCACCAATGTAAGGGACATTCTTCCCACTGATCACCAATGTAAGGAACATTCTTCCCACTGATCACCAATGTAAGGAGCATTCTTCCCACTGATCACCAATGTAAGGGACATTCTTCTCACTGATCACCAATGTAAGGGACATTCTTCTCACTGATCACCAATGTAAGGGACATTCTTCCCACTGATCACCAATGTAAGGAGCATTCTTCCCACTGATCACCAATGTAAGAAACATTCTTCTCACTGATCACCAATGTAAGGAGCATTCTTCCCACTGATCACCAATGTAAGGGACATTCTTCCTACTGATCACCAATGTAAGGAACATTCTTCTCACTGATCACCAATGTAAGGGACATTCTTCTCACTGATCACCAATGTAAGGGACATTCTTCTCACTGATCACCAATGTAAGGGACATTCTTCTCACTGATCACCAATGTAAGGGACATTCTTCTCACTGATCACCAATGTAAGGGACATTCTTCTCACTGATCACCAATGTAAGGGGCATTCTTCCCACTGATCACCAATGTAAGGGACATTCTTCCTACTGATCACCAATGTAAGGAACATTCTTCTCACTGATCACCAATGTAAGGGACATTCTTCTCACTGATCACCAATGTAAGGGACATTCTTCCCACTGATCACCAATGTAAGGGACATTCTTCTCACTGATCACCAATGTAAGGGACATTCTTCTCACTGATCACCAATGTAAGGGACATTCTTCTCACTGATCACCAATGTAAGGGACATTCTTCTCACTGATCACCAATGTAAGGGACATTCTTCTCACTGATCACCAATGTAAGGGACATTCTTCTCACTGATCACCAATGTAAGGGACATTCTTCCCACTGATCACCAATGTAAGGAACATTCTTCCCACTGATCACCAATGTAAGGGACATTCTTCCCACTGATCACCAATGTAAGGAACATTCTTCTCACTGATCACCAATGTAAGGAACATTCTTCCCACTGATCACCAATGTAAGGGACATTCTTCTCACTGATCACCAATGTAAGGGACATTCTTCTCACTGATCACCAATGTAAGGGACATTCTTCTCACTGATCACCAATGTAAGGAACATTCTTCTCACTGATCACCAATGTAAGGAACATTCTTCTCACTGATCACCAATGTAAGGAACATTCTTCCCACTGATCACCAATGTAAGGAACATTCTTCCCACTGATCACCAATGTAAGGGACATTCTTCCCACTGATCACCAATGTAAGGGACATTCTTCCCACTGATCACCAATGTAAGGGACATTCTTCTCACTGATCACCAATGTAAGGGACATTCTTCCCACTGATCACCAATGTAAGGGACATTCTTCTCACTGATCACCAATGTAAGGGACATTCTTCTCACTGATCACCAATGTAAGGGACATTCTTCCCACTGATCACCAATGTAAGGAACATTCTTCTCACTGATCACCAATGTAAGGAACATTCTTCCCACTGATCACCAATGTAAGGGACATTCTTCTCACTGATCACCAATGTAAGGGACATTCTTCCCACTGATCACCAATGTAAGGGACATTCTTCCCAATGATCACCAATGTAAGAAACATTCTTCCCACTGATCAACAATGTAAGGAACATTCTTCTCACTGATCACCAATGTAAGGGACATTCTTCCCACTGATCACCAATGTAAGGGACATTCTTCCCACTGATCACCAATGTAAGGGACATTCTTCCCAATGATCACCAATGTAAGAAACATTCTTCCCAATGATCACCAATGTAAGAAACATTCTTCCCAATGATCACCAATGTAAGAAACATTCTTCCCACTGATCATTAATGTAAGGTGCATTCTTAGTGTACAGATGACAGTATCAGGCCGCTTTCACACTGGGGTGGCGGCAGCGGTAAAGCGCCGCTATTTTTAGCGGCGCTTTACCGTAATTTTTGTGGAGATATTCGGCTGCTAGTGGGGCGCTTTTAACCCCCACTAGTGTCTGAAAAAGGGATAAAACAACCTGCAAAGTGCCGCTGCATTTCAATGGGCATAGATGCTGCTTGCAGGACATTTTTTAACGTCCTGCTAGCGCATCGCCTCAGTGTGAAAGTATCTGGCTTTCACATTTACACTGCAGGGGAGACATTTTTCAGGTGCTTTTCAGGCGCTATTTTTAGCCCAAAAGCGCATGAAAAACATCCCAGTGTGAAAGGGGACTTAGGGAAAAGCACTCAGTGTATACATTTCAATGATTTTATGTAATTCATATATAGGGAATAACACTCACTTACGCCCAGGTTTACACTGACAGCAGGAATTAAATCATGCAAGTTCAGCTAAACTCGCACGATTTCATACCCGCACGTCAGTGCGAGTTTGGCGGGCGATTTCAGAGACATCTGAGCGGGTTGCTGCACAGATGTCGATGGAAATTGCACCCCAAAGTCAGCAAAAGTTGCAAAGAAACTACTTTTGGGAATCGGTGCAGGGCCACAAATGGGGCATCGCACTGATTCAGGTAGTGCCTTTACCATGCGATTTGACATGTCAAATCGCATGGCAAATTGCTCCTATGTAAACCAGAGCTAAGTGCTATTCCATATATATATATATATATATAACACTGATATCTATACACTGAGTGCTGTACCAGATATCAGTGTGCATTAGTGAATAGCACTTGATCTGGTAAATAGGCACAGCACAGGGCAAGAAGGAAGGAACCAGGAAGTGACACTCAGCATGGCTCTTAGAACAACACACAGACACAGTAACTGCACTGATTTCATTATCACACTGACCTCCTGCTGCTGCACAAGGCAGATCAGTGTGGATAGATGCCGTTTGAAATTCCAAGCTGACTCAGTCAGCTCTCCTCTATGTGCAGTGCTTTCTGCCTCAAAGGCTCCAGCTCCTTCACAGACTGTAACCCACGGCAGACTTATGGCCCCGCCCCCTCAGCTGGATTCCCCAGGAGAGAGCAGGGGGGAGAGGTGGCTTGAGCGCCTGTCTCAGAATATCCCCGCACGGCTCAGGGCTCTGATGAGCCACCCATCCCAGCCAACAAACACCTCTGAGCTGCTCACACAGCCACAGGCAATGGTTCCATGGCACTGCTTCCTCGGGGGTACAGTTTTTTATTTTATTGTGCATAATAATCAGCGCTGCTGCGGGCACCTTCAGGGACAGACTGAGCCGGCCGGGCCCCCCTCCCCACGGGCCCTCGGGAACTGCCCGACTCACCGAATGGTCAGTCCGCCCCTGAGCGCACGTAATTCAAATGTGTAAGGGGGGGCGTGTTTTATGTTAATGTGTGTTGACCTGACGTGATTGACGTTTTGTACGAACGGCGCATGTGCCGTCCGTGTACATATCCCAGTGTGCATTGCTCCAAATGACGTCGCAAGGACGTCATTGGTTTCGACTTGAACGTAAATTACGTCCAGCCTCATCGCGAATGACTTACGCAAACAACGTAAAAAATTCAAAAATCGAAGCGGGAACGACGTCCATACTTAACATTGAGTGCGCCTCATAGAAGCAGGCACAACGTTATGCCGAAAAAGCCTTACGCAAACGACGTAAAAAACGAACGCCGGGTGCACGTACGTTTGTGAATCTGCGTATCTAGGTAATTTGCATACTCTCCGCCGAAAACAACGGAAGCGCCACCTAGCGGCCAGTGTGAGAATTCACCCTAAGATACGACGGCGTAAGAGAATTACGCCAGTCGGATCTTAGGCTAATGTCGGTGTATCTTGCTTTCTGAATACAGAAAGTAGATACGCCGCGTAAATTCAAAGCTGCGCCGGCGTATCTATGGATACGCTGGCGTAATTCTTTGCTGAATCTAGCCCGTTCTATTTTTTTACACCGATGGAAAAAAGTCCGATGGGGCCCACACACGATCGGTTTCTCAGATGAAAAAGGTCCATCGGACTTTTATCATCGGAAAAAACGATTGTGTGTACAAGGCATTAGAAGATTGCCAGGACCCTGAAACTGAGCTGCAGCAAGGTGGCCAAGACCATACAGCGGTTTGACAGGACAGGTTCCACTCAGAACAGGCCTCACCATGGTCAACCAAAGAAGTTGAGTGGACGTGCTCAGCACCATATCCATGGCTGTATGTCTTTGGGAAATAGACGTATGAGTGCTGCCAGCATTGCTGCAGAGGTTGAAGGGGTGAGTGGGTTAAGCCTGTTAGTGCTTAGACCATACGCCGCACACTGCATCAAATTGGTCTGCAGGATACTCAGAGAGACGGATGTCAGTTGTAAGGGAAAGAACCAGCAACAGTAATACTTAAAGGGGTGGTTCCCCCTTAAAAACGACTTTTTCTTATTCCACTGCCCCCCCACATTCCATCACGATTAAGGCTCTTATTATTTTTTTCATGCTGTACATACCTTAGTACAGCATATTCACCCGTGCATCCGGGTTACGAGTCCCGCGGGAGTGGGCGTTCCTCACATGCTGGTGATTGACGTTTTGCCCAAAAACGAGCTCCCCCCCGTCGCGTAAGCCGCGTCACGGTTGGCGAAAGGAGCCGAACGGCGAGTCGGCGCTATACTGCGCATGCGCATCGCCGTTCGGCTCCTTTCGCCAATCGTGACGCGGCTTACGCGACGGGGGGGGAGCTCGTTTTTGGGCAAAACGTCAATCACCAGCATGTGAGAAACGCCCACTCCCGCGGGACTCGCAACCCGGATGTACGGGTGAATATGCTGTACTAAGGTAGGTTTTTTTCATGCTGTACATACCTTAGTACAGCATATTCACCCGTGCATCCGGGTTGCGAGTCCCGCGGGAGTGGGCGTTCCTCACATGCTGGTGATTGACGTTTTGCCCAAAAACGAGCTCCCCCCCGTCGCGTAAGCCGCGTCACGATTGGCGAAAGGAGCCGAACGGCGATGCGCATGCGCAGTATAGCGCCGACTCGCCGTTCGGCTCCTTTCGCCAACCGTGACGCGGCTTACGCGACGGGGGGGAGCTCGTTTTTGGGCAAAACGTCAATCACCAGCATGTGAGAAACGCCCACTCCCGCGGGACTCGCAACCCGGATGTACGGGTGAATATGCTGTACTAAGGTATGTACAGCATGAAAAAAATAATAAGAGCCTTAATCGTGATGGAATGTGGGGGGGCAGTGGAATAAGAAAAAGTAGTTTTTAAGGGGGAACCACCGCTTTAATGTGAAGTTGTTAGCATGGCGTTACACTCAGGCAGTTCACACTGCCCTTTGCGAACCACTGCAGGTGTTAATACATAATGAACACCCATGCGATACGATTCCAGTGTGAAAAAAAAGGTTCCTGCGAATCCAATGCGAGTTCAGCCATACAAACTGTATAGCTGAATTCGCATTGCACAGACATAGCATGTGATTTGCACAGCAATGCGGTGAAAATCACATGCAATGTCTGCGTTCGCATTAGTGTGAACTCAGGCTGAAGCGCATTTAAACCCTCCTATACTTTACAGCCAAGGAAGCTGCTTCTGTTTGATTTGCAACTGCCATGGTGCTGCACATGTGATCAGTTATGACACCCTCCATTTGAGTTTGACAGTTTGATTGAGGACACAAGCAAATGGCACAGTTAGCAATCCCGGCATTCCAGGAACGTAACTGTTATTTTAAACCGTTAAATCGATGGGTTTAGTTCCACTTTATGATTTACTGCTGCTCAGTAGTTCTGGGCTTCAGCAAAATGGCAGCCTCCAGCAAGAAGAAACAGGAGCAATGCTGGAGGCAATTTATAGCACACACTAATATTGGTGGCATAATTATTCATCTGGAATATAAGTATGTTCCTTGCTAAAGAACATTCTTTTTTATCAAGTTGTTATGGGTAAAGTTTCTTTAAAGCGGGGTTCCAACCACAATTAGCATTTTTTAAATGTATGTCCTTTCATCATGCATTTTTATAATATAAATCCGGTCACTTACTATTTTACAATCCGCCGCCGCTCCGCATAGTTATTCAAAAAAGATAGTTTTATAAAACTATGTCCACACCGTTGTCATTTTGCTTGTGGGCATTGTGAAGCCCACAAGCACTTACTTCCTGGAAGTCTTGGATGGGGAGTTATAATGGGGTAGTGCACTGCATCCTGGGAAATGATGACACACATTTCCCAGGAACATTAGCGTGCTGAGGAGCCGAGGGAGATGATGTCAGAATCCTAGGTGATTCCGAAGGCAGATTTTGTGGGACTGCATAGCAACAGGCATTTCCAGATGAGTAAAAAACATTTTTTTTCTTTTTTAGGTCTAATGAGCACAATAATGAAAAAAAATTTGGGGATGGAAACTCCACTTTAAGATAAAAAGTAATACATATTGTTTTTTAAGGACAAACAATGCCTTTTTTTGTAATTATTGTCTTTTTACAATTATGTTTTTTTTTCTAAATCCTTAGACAAATAAACGTAACAAAACAAAACTTTTTTTTTGACCAGTGATAGTTTAAATATAAATAGTGTTACTAAAAAATGCATTTTATTCTAATTAAAATGATTAAAATGACGCTAAAATTATGGTTCTGGTACAAAGCATTACAATTATTTACAAATGAAATAAAGTGTTTTTTTTTTGTTTTTTTTGCACTTTTTAAATTTGTATATATCCCCTTCAGCTCTGGAAGGTTTTACCCCTTTCATTCCCAGGCCATTTTTTTGCTATTCAGTACCGTGATATTTTAACTGGTATTTGCGCGGTCATGCAACACTGTGCCCAAATTAGGTAGGACTAAGCATTGATATCCAATGCGAAAGGCGTCAGTTGTTTTTCCCACTGTGTGCTGATACCTGTAGTGCATTTTTCCTTTACCCAATAAAGGGCACGTCTTTTTAAGAAATTGAAGTGCGGCTGTCCATATCTTTCTTCTTTTGCACTGTGCCCAAATTACATTTATATAATTTTTTTTTTTTTTTTAACACAAATAGAACTTTCCTTTGGTGGCATTTGATTACCACTGTTATTTTTTATTTTGTATTATATAAATTAAAAAAAAAAATTCTGATATAAAACATATTTTTTTTTTGTAAATCAATTTTTTGGGCGTGTGAGTAGGATCCAACTAATGCCGCGTACACATGAACGTGTTTTCCGTAGGAAAACAATTGGATGGTTTTTCCGACGGAATTCCGCTCAAGCTTGGCTTGCATACACACGGTCACAAAAAAATCCGATTTCAAGAACGCGGTGACGTGCAACACTACAACAGTCGAAAAAATAGAGTCCGTCGGAATTTCCGATGGGAAAAGTCAGATGGGGTATACACACGGTCGGAATATCTGATGAAAAGCTCCCATCTGACTTTTTCCATCGAAATTGTGTACAAGGCATTGTGTACAAAATGTGTACAAGGCATTACAAGGCATTATTGCTCAATGCTCAGATTGTACCTGGAACATGTTGTGCCTGATATAAGATTTTTCCTGACTGACTCCATGGCAGCCTACGTGTGGGTTAATCCCGCCTCCTCTCCAATGTGATAGGACCCCATACCCATAAAAGTTAACTCACCAATAGTCTCAGTGTTCCTTTTTTTTCCTCCTCCATGGATCAAAATCGTTTTCTTCAAGGAATGGAAAAGGGCACACTTTAAGCGGTGCAGCTCGGATCCCAGCCATGGGCGGGTGGAGAGCTTCCCAGCACACTTGGTTGTGGCTGTGGTGTGCTGAAGACATCTAGGATCGGCTGGCAAGGTCCCTTTCTACATATTTCTCCATGGCAGTCGTTTATTTGTACCTCTGTGTTGTCTGTCTGTGTGTGTATGGCGGCTGGAGCGCTTCTGCGTTCCAGCACGCCTCTGACTTCCTGATTCCCCATCGCTAGTGCCCCGCGCATGCGCTGTATCCACCCTCAGAGCGAGGCTTGGTCGCGCATGCGCAGTCCGTTGGTTCCCGCGGCGGCCGCGCAGGCGCCGTGGGATCGCGATCCACTGCGCAGGCGCGTTCGTGGAGGACGCGTGACGTCACCGGCGGGTGATTTAAAATCAGCTGCTCGCCTGTGTTCATTGGGTTTCCCTTCAGGCGAGCAGCTGAGTGTCTGGGTGTCTCCCTTCTGGTTGCCATGTCAGTGAGTGGTTTCTTTGCTTCTGGCTAATATTGATTTTACCATGCTCTGATATTTGACTTATGTTTTATCTGCATTAATTTAATTATATTCAATTGATTTATCTAAATGAACTCTCTTTTAAATAGTTATATTTATTTATTTATTTATTTATTTATGTTTTAAAAAAAAAAAAAGAGCAGTAATGAGCAGAGAATTTCTTCTTAAGGGGACAGCACACTTTTTCTTATACTTTTTGTTCGGCACCATAGGTTCCTTGTTGGTTCCGAATTGTCATCCACTGTACGCAGGTCCAGAAAAATTATGGACCAGTCACCGTCTACAGGCGGCCAGCCCTCACGCACAAGGTATGTGCAGGAAAGGGATCAGGGCTAGGGGTTGCTAGTCACAATCCATGGGTGTTGACAAATTTTTCCCTAAATGTCTTTCTAGCCCTTCCAATCCAGAGCCGAATGTCGCAGACCTTGCCAGACCGCAACACTCTTCTTCCAAGTCGAGATCCAAACGTAGATCTCCATCTACTTCTTCCCACCGGAGGAGAAGCTCACATTCCTCCTCAAGACACCGCTCCCACCGCCATGATAGTCGCTCTGATCGCAGAGCCTGCTGGGGATGTGACACTCGTGTCCCGGAGGGCAAGTCATTGTGCGACCGATGCTACGCCCATGCGGTCAGGGAAAAAGAGACTGAAGGTCATCGTATCGAGTCTCTGGTGGAACGTGTGGTTCAACGAACTCTAAGAGAGAACATGCCCCACACGCAGATTCAGACCAACACTGACGGGTCTGTTTCTCCAAACTTGGAGATCCTAGAGGATCCAGGTCCTTCCCGGCCTCAAGCCTCCACTCCGGCTTTTCCTGAGGGTGACCTAGAGAGTGATGAAGAAGGCTTAGAATTTGACTTCGCGCAGGTGACGCCACTCGTCAAAGCGATTAAGGAGGCTCTCTTATGGGAGGAACAACCTGCTTCTCCAGCCAAGCAGAAAAAATATTTTAAGCGCTTGGGAAAAGAACGCCCTACGTTCCCGTTTCTGTCTGAACTGAAGGGTATCTTTGAAGAGGAATGGAGCAAGGTGGACAATAAATCTTCCATGGCTAACAAAGCCTCAAGGCTCTATCCCTTCAAACAGGAGGAGGTCAAACATTTGGAGAATGTTCCTCTAGTAGATGCGGCAGTAACGAGACTTGCTAAACACGTCACTTTACCTATTGCTGACTCCGTCTCTTTCAAAGATGGCCTGGACAGAAGAATGGACCAGGACCTCAGAAGAATTTATGGCCTAGCGGGCACAGCGTGCAAACCGGCTCTAGCTTTAGCGGCATTATCAAAGGCCATGGAAGCCTGGACGGAAAACGTTGATTCTTTCCTCAAAGGCGTCTCTGAAGAACTAGCCAAGAACTCAGCCACGGCAGAGCTAAAACTGGCGGTCGCATTCCTGGGTGAAGCCTCCGTTGACAGTCCTCCCTGTCCAAAGTTCATCTCCACCCTTCTTCCAGGGTCACTGGAGCAGAGACAGGTCCTTCTAGACTACATTCACCTCCTGAAGATTCAAGGTGCAGTGGTACATGTCCCAAAAGACGAACAGTTTCTTGGGGTGTACTCCCCTCTCTTCTTAGTACAGAAGAAGAACGGTACCTGGCGTCCAGTCATAGACTTAACGTACTTGAACAAATTTATAACACACAAAAAGTTCAAAATGGAAACTTTATCAACCATCCAACAAGCAATACAGCCGGGCGACTGGATGATTTCTGTGGACCTAAAGGATGCCTATTTCCACGTCCCAGTAGCAGCAGAGCTGCACAAGTTCCTCAGGTTCTATGTCAACCAGGAACATCTTCAGTTCGTATGTCTACCCTTCGGTCTAACAACATCCCCACGGGTCTTCACCAAAGTTCTTTTGGCACTGGTAGCTCTCATCAGGCTGAAGAAGATTCGTTTGTATCATTATCTGGACGATCTCCTGGTCCTGTCCCAAGACAAAACCCTTCTCTTGGCACAGAGGGATCAGGTCATCTCGACCTTGTCCGAATTTGGGTGGCTCCTGAACCTGGCAAAAAGCCATCTAGAGCCAACTCAGTGTCTAACCTATCTAGGGGCTCAATTCGACACGGTAAGGAAGACCATCTCTCTACCAGTAGAGAAGATTCCGGTAATTCAGGAGAGGATTTCCCGGGCCTTGAGTACTCGCCATCTAAGAGCTCATCAATGCTTGAAGATCATTGGGACAATGGTATCCACAACACCAATGGTGAAATGGGCGCTATGGAGGCTACGTCCCTTCCAATCCGGCTTTCTCAGGCAGTGGAAATCAGGGAGCATGAGTCAGCGGATCCACATTTCAACGTCAATGAGGGGCAGCCTCTTCTGGTGGCTTCAACCGAAGAATCTGCTGAATTGTCACTCCATCGCTCCAGTTTCTTGGGTCACAGTGACGACAGATGCCAGTGGCTCCGGTTGGGGGGCCCTGTGCGGCACAAGCATGGCGCAAGGCAGGTGGGACGCTCGCCTCCACAATCCAGGCTCGAACACCCTGGAGCTTCGAGCGGCCTGGTGTGCCCTACAGTCCTTTTCACAACTGCTGAAAGGAAGGTCAGTAATACTAAGGATGGACAACACCACAGCAGTATCATATGTCAAGAGACAAGGCGGGACTCGGAGCTCCTCCCTTCTCCAGGAAGTCGAGCCCAGTATGAAATGGGCCCAAATGAACCTGGTCAACCTGACGGCTGTTTTCATTCCAGGCATTCAGAACTCCCAAGCGGATTTCCTGTCACGAACTCAGGTGGACGTCAACGAATGGTCTCTCCACGATCAGTCCTTCCGTTGGATCTTGTCCCTGGGAGTCAATCCCCAAGTGGATCTCTTTGCTTCTCCGAACAATGCCAAATTGAAAAAATTCTACACGAGGGGTTACTACAGCCAGGCAATCGGGACAGATGCCCTAACGGATCGGTGGTGGTTTCAGAGGGCGTACGCCTTTCCCCCGATCCCAATTATTCTGAAATTCCTGAAGAGACTTCTTGCGGAAGAAGTAGAAATTACAATGGTGGCTCCATACTGGCCGAACAGGCCATGGTTCCCTCTTCTAGTTCAACTGAGTCTTCAGGACCCAATTCTAATACCATGCAGACCAGACCTTCTCTCCCAGGGGACGCTCCTCCATCCCTGTGCGGCTCAAATGAAACTAGCGGTCTGGTTCTTGAAAGGGAAAGGCTAGAATCCCTTGGCTGCGCCTCTCGGGTGATCTCTACCCTTATGAGCTCAAGGAAAGTAAGCACAAATAAAGTGTACGGTAGAATATGGTCTAAGTTTGTGGAATTTTCTTTAACCGCGGGCAGTTCTTTCAAGAACCCAGAAATCCAAAACATCCTAAGCTTTCTTCAATCAGGGCTAGACCTTCCCCTGTCTGTAAGCTCACTAAGAGTTCAAATCTCAGCACTTTCAGCCTTTTCTGGAATTCCTTGGGCAACCCATCCACTAATCAAACAGTTTTTTCGTGGAGCCTCAAGACTGAGACCTCTGAGGAAGCCAAGATTCCCCAAATGGGATCTCCCGTTAGTACTTGACTTTTTGAATGGACTTAGTATGTCGGGACCCTCCCCGTCCTCGTTGAAGAACTTTTCAGCCAAAGTAGCCTTTCTGGTCGCCATCACCTCGGCCAAGAGAGTGTCCGAGATCGGTTTTCTGGGTCACAAGGAGCCATTTCTCACCTTTTTTCCAGACAGAGTGGTTCTGATACCTATGCTGGGCTCCAAACCGAAGGTCTCGTCGGTTTTCCATGAGAATCAGGAAGTAGTTCTCCCTACTTTTAAAAACCCAGATTCTGACGAGACTCACCCTCTGGATATGGGCAAGATACTCACTGAATATCTTCAAGTTACATCTACATTCAGACGTTCTGATCACCTGTTCATCCTGCATTCAGGCAAGAACAAAGGGAAAAAGGCATCTTCAAGAACAATCGCATCCTGGATCGTCCAGACGATACAACAGGCTTATTGTGCAAAGGGCTTGGCTCCTCCGCAGGCGGTAACAGCTCACTCCACGAGAGGGATGGCAGCTTCCTGGGCAGCAGCCCGTCATGTGGCGCCAGACGTCATTTGTAGAGCGGCCTCTTGGTCTTCTATAAACACCTTTATGTCCCATTACTGTGTTGAACCTGCAGCACTGTCTTCTGTGAATTTTGGTTTATCAGTCTTGTCGGCTGACGGGACAAATTAAATATATTTCTGTTCAGCATACCCACCCGTGTGTTTGGCTAGTTATTTCCCACACGTAGGCTGCCATGGAGTCAGTCAGGAAAAAGGAAAATTTATTATCATACTTACCGTAATTTTCCTTTCCTGATGGACTCCATGGCAGACGGAGTTCCCACCCTGAAATTATGGAGTCGGGATAGTTACGGAACACTGAGACTATTGGTGAGTTAACTTTTATGGGTATGGGGTCCTATCACATTGGAGAGGAGGCGGGATTAACCCACACGTAGGCTGCCATGGAGTCCATCAGGAAAGGAAAATTACGGTAAGTATGATAATAAATTTTCCTTTATATTGTATTCCTATTGTTTTGTTTGTCTTTGGAGAGTTGTATTTTCTCGAAACTTTAATAAAGTTTAACCACTTCCATAAAGGGGCTATTTTGGCACTTCTCTCCTACATGCAAAAATCATAATTTTTTTGCTAGAAAATTACTCAGAATCCCCAAACACTATGGCCCGGATTCACAAAGCACTTGCGCCGACCTCAAGATACGCCGACGTAAGTGCAAATGTGCGCCGTCGTATCTGTGCGCCGGACCCACAAACTAAGGTACGCCTAAAAACAGGCTTCATCCTGCCAAAGTAACTTGCCTACGCCGGCGTAGGGTGGGCGCACATTTACGCCGGACGCATGGTGGCGCTACCATTGATTAGCCATTCAAATATGCAAATGAGAAAAATACGGCGATTCACGAACCTGCGCACGCCCAACGCAGGCTACGAGAGGTGCGCGTAAGTTGTACGTCCGGCGTAAAGTTAAGCCCCATAAAGGAGGTGTAACTCAGCAGCAGACATGTAAAGGTCTGCATCAGGGAACACAAGCCGGCCAAGCCGGCGTATTTTACGTTGGACGCGTGTCTGGATGGGCGTAGATTACGTTAATGGCGTAGGCAGTGATCCGAAGTATCTTAGGCAGTTGTTCCGACGTGGTTGTGATCATGCGCACAGGGATGCGTCCACGTCACTACGCATGCGCAGTTCATTAAACGTACTTGTCTGGCTCTCAAACCATCATTTGCATGGGGCAAGCCCACTTCCACCTACGCCGGCGTCGGTGTAGCGTACATTGATATGCGCTACGACGGCGTTTTTGGGGGGGGGGAATGGTTTCATGAATTAAAAAATAACAAAACAGTAAAGTTAGCCCAATTTGTTTGTATAATGTGAAAGATGAAGTTACGCCGAGTAAATAGATACCTAACATGTCACACTTTAAAATTGCGCACGCTCATGGAATGGTGCCAAACTTCAATACTTAAAAATCTCTATAGGCGTTGCTTATTTTTTTTTATAGGTTACCAGTTTAGAGTTACAGAGGAGGTCTAGTGCTAGAATTGTTGCTAGCGCTCTAACGCATGCGGCGATACCTCACATGTGTGGTTTAAACTCCGGGACTTACGTGTGTGTTCGCTTCTGGGCACAAGCTATATAGGGGCGTTTTAAAAATTTTTTTACCTACTTTATTTTATTTTTACACTTTTTTTTTTCTTTTTTTTATCACTTTTATTCCTATTACAAGGAATGTAAACATCCCTTGTAATAGGAATGGTTCGTGACAGGTACTCTACTCTATTGAGAGATGCAGGGTCAATAAGACCCCACATCTCTCCTCCAGGCTGGAAAGCATGAGATCGTGAAAAAAGATTCACGGATCTCATGCTTTCAGCCACGATTGCGGCTTTGTTTACATTCCAGTACCCGGGTGTGACATCATAACATCACTCCCGGGCCGCCGACGATCATAGAGATGACTGGTGACCATCTGGTCACCAGTCATCTCTATGCCTCTCATCCGGCGCCGGCAGATCGTTTCTCCGGGTCTGCGATGGCAAGGGAGAGCCCGGAGAAGCACCGGATGGTGGCGGGAGGGGGGGACGTCCCCTCCGGTCGCCTATAAGAACGATTAAGCGGTGGAACTGCCGCTATGATCGTTCTTATGGTGCACAGAATCACTGGCTGAAGAGATGGATATCTGAATGATGCCTGTAGCTGCAGGCATCTTTCAGATATCCCCACTGAATGTCCAGGACGTCATATGACGTCCTTGGGCGGGAAGTGGTTAATTATAAATATAGCGCTGGTCTCCCATTGATTCGGGCGCTATTGTAAATTTAGGGGTGTCTGAGCCAATAGTTGGGCTCAGACCTTGTTAATTCTATGGAAATTAGCCTCTGTTCTAGCTGTGGTTGTGCTCGGTAGAAGTTTTTCCTTGTTGCCTGTGGGTGGCGTTACCACCTCATGCCCATGTTGGAACTCGGGCAAACCATGGTGTGTTAGGTGACCCTTCTCGGCAGCAGCCCATTGGGAGTGATGCCCCACTGTGCATGCTGGGAAGAGGTACTTAAGGGACAGACGCCGTTTTTCAGGGTCGTTAGCCTCGTGGCCCTCCTGGCACGAGGTGGGTGTGCGTGATTCCAGTCTTGGGACCACTTTGGTCTGAGGCTGTGCTCCTATCAAGTGGGCCCAGCTATGCTGCCTGGGGCCTGTAGTTCTACCAGGGATCTCAAGCTGTCCATCCAAGTGGGGGGAAGCTTCTTAACGAAGGAGACCGGGGGGGGGGGGGGACTTGCCCTGGAGGAGACAAGCAAGGCAAGCTGATGTCTTGGGAAAGGCCTGGTGACCTCGTTAAGGAAAGACATCCACTATGCAATTTGTCTTACAGCCCACCGGTTTGGCTTAAAGACTCTTTTGCTGTAAGGTTGGAAGTTCGAGACTGAAATCCTGTGGCAGAGAATTCCTAGCTATCCATTTTTATTTTTCTCAGACGGTCTGTGGCAGAGACTGTTTCTATACTGTCCGTTTATCACTCCGGCTGCTAGGCCATGTGAGAGGGGTCTATCCAGGTGAGCAATACCCTCTCAGGAGTGAGTGGCGGACATTGGAACTTTGAATACTTTGTGTGCATTCTGTACTGCGTACCTGAACCTTCCCCTTCTCTCTATACTCTCTGCTTCCTTCATAAGTTTATGCAGCAAAAATAAAACCGAACAGTTGAAGGTTTTACATCTTGTGTGGATATTGCAATTACTAAAGACTTTCTTCCCTGGACAACGAACTTAGAGGTAACGTGCAAAACCCAAAATGCAAAAGTTGACCTGGCCCCTGGGCTGTTCTCACCCTGTGCTCCTCCCCATTCAGGAAATGTCTCACAGCTTGTCCCCAGCCAATGAGAATGGAGAGGTGTGGTCCATGGAAGGCAAAGTGGAAGCCCAGTACTGGAGCGTGGCTGTGGGGCCCTTGAGCAGATCAGAGCTGGACTTTGTGGAGGACATGATAATATGACAGGGAGGCTGCAGGGGCCCCCTGGAGCTAGGGGTGGGGTTGCGATTGTGACCCCTGCAACCCCTTATGCAACGCCCATGAGGTATAGTAACTGTAGTTATCAGTGGCTTATATTGGGACTGTGATTAGGGTTGCCACCTCATCCCTTTAAAACAGAACACATATGAATTACACAGGTTCTGTGGCTGATTTAATGCAGGTAAGGCACCAAATGAGTCTAATTACCACCTTAATTAGCCACAGAACCTGTGTAATTCATATGTGTTCTGTTTTAAAGGGATGAGGTGGCAACCCTAACTGTGATAGTGCAGCAGGCAATATGACATTTACTGACGCTGGATGGGGACCTGACTAGGGCCAGCCATACACTGTTCGAAACTCAGCCGGTTCAGCAGGAAATGGCTAAGATTCCAACCATTAATGGGCAGGCTGAATGTACCAAGTTAATGGATCGATCAACTTGGATCGTACAATGGATCGTACAACCATCCTGCTGGATTATATTATGATTATCTTCTGGCAGCTGCAGCGATACCCAGAAATCCTCCACTCGGATAGACCACCGGAATCTATCCATTGCGGCACAGCATAGCTATCGTCTACAGCTCCAGGGACCCTCAACACAAGCAGAGATTGACTGTCGATTGGACATTCCATATGCCTATATACAGTAACCATTAAGTGAGTGCTTTGATGCTTTCCATTATTAAAGTCAAACAGTTTATCTAAGTGGCGCCTGCTTTCTGTTTTTTTGTTTAAACTGAGCTGTGCATGTGCAGTTCAGCTTAACACATCTGGTACTATCTCTGTGTTCCTGAATGACTGACTTCTGCACATATGAATGAGTGATGTCATTCTGCACCAGCCAATGAAATGGCTGAAGACCAACACACAGGAGAAGATGCCGACACTCTAACTCTTAACTCATGACCTGTAGGGTTTTTCCTTAGTTCACATGCACAGCATTGTTCTACTGTGCTCTTCCACTCTCTGCTGTACACCTGATCCCATGCTGCCATCTTCCTTTCTAATGTCATTAGGAGCCAGATGTCCCTTTGCAGCTGGTCCCCTGAGGTGCACCTTCCTCCAGCACCGTGTGGAAGATATGAAGACTCCTGGGATATATGACGTGTATCTCAGGAGGCACCAGGAGCAGTGACACATCATTCTCATAGGTGAGAATAGAGGTGGAGGGGGGGGGGGGGGGGGATTAAAACAAAGAAGAAAACAAAAAAGTCAGCTTGTCAACATTGAGGAGGGAGAAATCCATTGAGGATTTATACCAGATGCAGTAAAAAGATTTTTAAATTGCAGTACGAATGTAAAAGCAATAAAAAATGAATGTATTTCAGTGAGCCAAGTATATACCATTGTGTTTTTTTTTTTTCAATTCAGTACTTTTTTTATTCTTTTCACAACAATACAGGTTATACATTTGTACATACATTTTATCCAGATACATAACCCTACTTCTAGCATTCAACCACCCCCCCCCCCAAAAAAAAAACAGCATAATGCATTTTTTTTGCACATAAATGTACACACTGCAATCACATGGAAATACCATTCAGTATAAAAAATAATGCCTTGCAAAATGTACTGCAAACACAATACAATTGTATGTAAATGTGCATGTGGAACGCAGAGATTGCAGTGTAAATGAGCCCTTCAATTGGTTGTAAACCCTTATTCAGTGCCTTGAAAAAAGTATTCATACCCCTTGAAATTTTCCAAAAAATTTTCATGTTACAACCAAAAATGTAAATATATTTTATTGGGATTTTATGTGATAGACCAACACAAATTGGCACATAATTGTGAAGTGGAAGGAAAATTATAAATGGTTTTCACATTTTTTACAAACACATATATGAAGTGTGGCGTGCATTCATATTCAGCCCCCATTACTTTGATACCCCTAACTAAAATCTACTGGATTCAATTGCCTTCAGAGGTCACCTAATTAGTAAATAGAGTCCACCTGTGTGTAATTTAATCTCAGTATAAATATAGCTGTTCTGTGAAGCCCTCAGAGGTTTTTTTTAGAAAACCTTAGTGAACAAACAGCATCATGAAGGCCAAGGAACACACCAGACAGGTCAGGGATAAAGTCGAGGAGAAGTTTAAAGCAGGATTAGGTTATAAAAACATATCCCAAGCTTTGAACATCTCACAGAGCACTGTTCAATCCATCATCTGAAAATTAAAAGCATATGGCACAACTGCAAACCTACCAAGACATGGCCGTCCACCTAAACTGACAGGCTGGACAAGGAGAGCAATATTTATAGAAGCAGCCAAGAGGCCCATGGTAACTGGAGGAGCTGCAGAGATCCACAGCTCGGGTGGGAGAATCTGTCCACAGGATAACCACATTAGTCGTGCACTCCACAAATCTGGCCTTTATGGAAGAGACAAGAAGAAAGACATTGTTGAAAGAAATACATAGGAAGTCCCGTTTGCAGTTTGCGAGAAGCCATGTGGGGGACACAGCAAACATATGGAAGAAGGTGCTCTGGTCAGATGAGACCAAAATTTAACTTTTTGTCCTAGAAGCAAAGCGCTATGTGTGGTGGGAAACTAACAATGCACATCACCCGGAACACACCATCCCTACCGTGAAACATGGTGGTGGCAGCATCATGTTGGGGGGATGCTTTTCTTCAGCAGGGACAGGGAAGCTTGTCAGAGTTGATGGGAGGATGGATGAACCCAAATACGGGGCAATCTTAGAAGAAAACCTTTTAGAGTCTGCAAAAGACATGAAAGAGAAGATGTTCACCTTCCAGCAGGACAACGACCCTAAACATACAGCCAGAGCTACAATGGAATGGTTTAGATCAAAGCATATTCACGTGTTAGAATAGCCCACTCAAACTTCAGACCTAAATCCAATTGAGAATCTGTGGCAAGCAGGCCCGGACTGGCCATAGGGCACACCGGGCATATGCCCGGTGGGCCGCGGCAGCCGGCCACATGTCAATTGTGTGCCTGATTTTGCAGCTGCTTGAGCCGGCCCTGCTCACCCGCTGCCGGCCTCTCCGTGGCCGGCTCCGCGGGAAGAGCCGCATCCATGTCCTTCTGGCAGGGGTCCCCATCCCTTATCAAAAGGCTGCGTCATCTGGGCTGCTCCGTGAGTCGAGGCCGCTCAGCCGGCCTCACCACGGCCAGCTCCGCGGCCGTCTGACTGACCATTCAGCTGAGCTCAGGGGGGGGGGGGCGGAAGTGAAGAGGTCAGGTGACCATGAAGAGGGAGAAGCTGCCTGGAGGAGTTCCCTTCTGCGGTTCTGCCTGATGTCGGAAATGTGCATCTGGAGCGCTGTGAGTAGTGGAAAACTTTGTGGGAGGAGAGTCTTGCCTTGGAGAGGAGTTGAATGTGGAGCTCTGACTGTACTGGAATCTGGGGGGGGGGGGAGAGGAGAGCACCCACCTCACCCTCTGCACCCACCCATCTCACCCTCTGCACCCACCTCACCCTCTGCACCCACCCATCTCACCCTTTGCACCCACCCTCTGCACCCACCCATCTCACCCTCTGCACTCTGCATTCTGCACCCATCTCACCCTCTGCACCCACCCCACCCTCTGCACCCACCTCACCCTCTGCACCCACCCCACCCTCTGCACTCTGCACCCATCCCACCCATCTCACCCTCTGCACCCACCTCACCCTCTGCACCCACCCATCTCACCCTCTGCACCCACCTCACCCTCTGCACTCTGCACCCATCCCACCCTCTGCACCCACCCCACCCATCTCACCCTCTGCACCCACCTCACCCTCTGCACCCATCTCACCCTCTGCACCCACCCCACCCATCTCACCCTCTGCACCCACCTCACCCTCTGCACCCATCCCACCCATCTCACCCACCTCACCCTCTGCACCCACCTCACCCTCTGCATTCTGCACCCATCCCACCCATCTCACCCTCTGCACCCACCCCACCCATCTCACCCTCTGCACCCACCTCACCCATCTCACCCTCTGCACCCACCTCACCCTCTGCACCCTGCACCCATCCCACCCTCTGCACCCACCCATCTCACCCTCTGCACCCACCACACCCTCTGCACCCACCCATCTCACCCTCTGCACCCACCCCACCCTCTGCACCCACCCCACCCATCTCACCCTCTGCACTCTGCACCCATCCCCCCCATCTCACCCTCTGCACCCACCCCACCCATCTCACCCTCTGCACCCACCTCACCCTCTGCATTCTGCACCCATCCCACCCATCTCACCCTCTGCACCCACCCCACCCATCTCACCCTCTGCACCCACCCCACCCTTCTCACCCTCTGCACCCACCTCACCCTCTGCACCCATCCCACCCTCTGCACCCACCCATCTCACCCTCTGCACCCACCCCACCCTCTGCACCCACCTCACCCTCTGCACCCATCTCACCCTCTGCACCCACCCCACCCATCTCACCCTCTGCACCCACCTCACCCTCTGCACTCTGCACCCATCCCACCCTCTGCACCCACCCATCTCACCCTCTGCACCTATCCCACCCTCTGCACCCACCCCACCCTCTGCACCCACCTCACCCTCTGCTCTCTGCACCCACCCCACCCATTTTACCCTCTGCACTCTGCACCCACCCCACCCCACCCTCTGCACACACCTCTTCCTCTGCACCCACACCACCCATCTCACCCTCTGCACCCACCTCACCCTCTGCACTCTGCATCCACCTCGCCCTCTGCACCCACCCCACCCATCTCACCCTCTGCACCCACCCCACCCATCTCACCCTCTGCACCCACCTCACCCTCTGCACTCTGCACCCACCCCACCCATCTCATCCTCTGCACCCACCCCACCCTCTGCACCCACCCCACCCATCTCACCCTCTGCACTCTGCACCCATCTCACCCTCTGCACCCATCTCACCCTCTACACCCACCTCACCCTCTGCACCCACCCCACCCTCTGCACCCACCCCACCCATCTCACCCTCCCCACCCATCTCACCCTCTGCACCCACCTCACCCTCTGCATTCTGCACCCATCCCACCCATCTCACCCTCTGCACCCATCTCACCCTCTGCACCCACCCCACCCTTCTCACCCTCTGCACCCATCCCACCCTCTGCACCCACCCATCTCACCCTCTGCACCCACCCCACCCTCTGCACCCACCTCACCCTCTGCACCCATCCCACCCATCTCACCCTCTGCACCCACCCCACCCATCTCACCCTCTGCACCTACCTCACCCTCTGCACCCATCCCACCCACCCACCCCACCATCTGCACCCACCCTCTGCACCCACCCCACCCATTTTACACTCTGCACCCACCCTACCCTCTGCACACACATCTCCCTCTGCACCCACACCACCCACCTCACCCTCTGCACTCTGCACCCACCTCGCCCTCTGCACCCATCTCACCCTCTGCACCCACCTCACCCTCTGCACCCACCCCACCCATCTCACCCTCTGCACCCACCTCACCCTCTGCACTCTGCACCCACCCCACCCATCTCATCCTCTGCACCCACCCCACCCTCTGCACCCACCCCACCCATCTCACCCTCTGCACTATGCACCCATCTCACCCTCTGCACCCATCTCACCCTCTACACCCACCTCACCCTCTGCACCCACCCCACCCTCTGCACCCACCCCACCCATCTCACCCTCTGCACCCACCTCACCCATCTCACCCTCTGCACCCACCTCACCCTCTTTGTATTAAAAAAAATGGGCTGCTCAGCCTAAAATGCCCGGGCCTATTTTTTGTCCCAGTCCGGGCCTGGTGGCAAGACTTGAAATTTGCTGTTCATAGACGCTCTCCATTCAATCTGACAGAGCTTGAGCTATTTTGGAAAGAAGAATGGACAAAAATGTAACTCTCTAGATGTGCAAAGCTGGTAGACACATCCTCAAAAAGACTTGTAGCTGTAATTGCAGTAAAAGGTGGTTCTACAAAGTATTGACTCAGGGAGGCTAAATACAAATGCACGCCACACTTTTCACATATTTATTTATTAAAAAAATGTGAAAACCATTTATCATGTTCCTTGCACTTAACAATGATGAATGAATGAATGAATGAAAAACTTATAAAGCGCGGCGCATGCGAACTGAATCGCTTCTGGGCGCTAGTTGTTCGTGTCTCATGACATCAAAAGAGCAGAGTTTTGATCCGTCTTCTGAAAGTCAGATGGTTTTCCTCCAACCGAATGCTGGTTGGTAAAGCGTTCCATTAGTCTAGGACCCTGAAAAGCAAACCTTCTTTCTCCTTTGGACTTGTATTTGGTTTTTGGTACCCTGACCAGATTTTGGTCGGTGGATCGCAGAACGCGATTCGAATTGTGAGGTTCTATCTTGTCGCAAAGATATTGCGGAGCCTTCCCATGGATGCACTTATGTGTCAGGCAGAGTGCTTTAAATGCAATTCTGTCTTTTACTGGCAGCCAGTGAAGGGTTCTCAACGAAGGTGAGATTGATTCCCATTTTTTTTTCCCAGTCACCAGTCTGGCGGCCGTATTCTGAACGACTTGCAGACGGGAGATTTGGTAC
Source organism: Rana temporaria (assembly GCF_905171775.1). NCBI lineage: Eukaryota > Metazoa > Chordata > Amphibia > Anura > Ranidae > Rana > Rana temporaria. The sequence goes on along the minus strand of NC_053500.1, from coordinate 61,044,631 downwards.
TTTGGGAGTCCGAGGTACAGGGCGTTGGCATAGTCCAGTCTGGAATTCACGATTGTTCCCACCACGACTGCTACGTCTTCTTTGGGGATAAATGGAATAAGTCTGCGTAGTAGGCGCAACAGATGGTGAGATCCGCTGACTACTGACCCTATTTGTGCGTCCATTGTCATGAAGGTGTCGAAGATGACCCCGAGACTTTTGACTTTGGAGCTAGGGGTGATGATTTGGCCCAGAATGGGCGGGGGTGTCCAGGTTGTTGCCAGTTGACTCTTTCGGCTGGCGTGAAACATAAGGAGTTCTGTTTTTGAACTGTTGAGTTTAAGATAACTCTTAGTCATCCAGTTTTCTATCAAAGAGAGACATTTCTCTAAACTGAGATGATGATCCTTTTTGTTGCAGATGCGAAAATACAGTTGCGTATCGTCTGCATAAGAGTGATAGAGTAGTTCTTGGCTACTGATAATATCAAAGAGAGGGCGAAGATAGATGTTGAAAAGCACCGGTGACAGGGGGGATCCTTGGGGGACTCCACATGACACCGTGCGCTTTTCCGACGTGAAACAGCCCAATTTAACTGTTTGTGATCGGTTTTCAAGAAAGGAAGAAAACCATGGTAAATCACCTTCTGCGACTTCTGCTACCTTGGCTAGTCGCATCAGTAACAGTTTGTGGTCTACCGTGTCAAAGGCTGCGCTTAGGTCCAGCAGAACCAGGAGACAAGATTCTCCTTCGTCTGCGGCCTCGAGGGCATCGTCCCATATTTTGAGTAAGGCCGTTTCTGTCCCGTGTCCGGGACGGAAGCCTGATTGTAATGGATCCAGTAGATTGTGGGTATCTAGATGCTGTTGCAGCTGTTGTACCACTACTTTCTCCATTATCTTGGAGAGAACATTTAGGCCTGTTATGGGACGGCGGTGAGTTGGGTCCTTGGGATCCAGGTTAGGTTTTTTCAAGATGGGCTGGATTGTGCCCTCTTTCAACAGGGATGGCACTGTGCCTTCCTTAAATGACTGGTTTATAAGCTGTGTGATGGGTGGTGCCAGGATGTCGGCACATTCCTTCAGCAGTTTGGTGGGGATGATATCATTGGGCGATGTGCTGTTCCGCAAAGCACCAATGATATTTTTTGTGGTATCAATGGAGATCGGTTCCAGAGTGAACTTTGTTGATTGTAGAGCGTTTCTGTGGGTGTTTTGTGGTTGATTGACGGTGGGGTTGAGGGGGGTATTGTTTTGCATGATGCTTTCCCGGATTCTTTCAATTTTGTTGATGAAGAAATCCGATAGTCCGATGGTCTGGGTGACCATCTTGAAGAGTTCGCGGGGGCGGTTTAGGGCGCTGTTAATCGCCATAGAAAAATGGTGTTTCTTGGCTTTGAAGATTTCTTTATGATATCGTGTTGTTATTGCCTTGTAGATGATAAGGTTATCCTCTGCAGGACTTCTTTTCCAGGCGGCTTCCGCCCTTCTGCGCTCTTGCTTCAGAAGCGACAGCTGGTTGTTGAACCAGCCGGACTTTCTTTTTCGGATGCAGGCTTTGCGTTTCGGTGCTACTAAATCGGCTGACTGTAGCAGGGCTGCGTTTATGGCATCCAGTGTATCTGCGGCTGTTTGATGTGGATGGATTGTTTTGATTCTGTTTCCCAAGGTAGATTTGAAGAGTTCCGAATGGAGCTTCTTCTGAGATCTAGCCCAGTGTATTGTCACCGGCTTGGGTGCTTTTATCACTGGGGGAATTTTGGAGATTATGAAATTAATTGCATGGTGGTCTGTCCATGGCAATGGTTCATTTTCTAAAATGCTTATTTTCAGATTTTGTCTGAAAATTAGGTCGAGTGTGTGACCTGAAGCATGTGTTGGCCCGCATATAAGTTGCTGTAGCCCTAATCCCTCCAGGTGATCAATGCAGGCGTCCGCAATGGGATCCTGTGCGGAGTTGGCCCACAGATTAAAGTCCCCGAGCAGCAAAAGGTGTTTGCTGTTAAGGGTATAAGTGCATATAAACTCCGTTAATGATGGCAAAAACTGCGATTTTGGCCCAGGTGGCCTATAGCAAAGGAGAATGTGAACAGTCTCCTGGGGGGAAGTTTGAAGTTGAAGAGTAAGGGTTTCCATGAATGGAAGAGGATTTTGAAGGGCTGGCTTAGTGATTGTAATGCGATTCTTGTGGATCACCGCCAGGCCTCCTCCTCTTTGCCCTATTCTGTTTTCCGTTATAATGCGATAGTTTTCTGGCACCAATTCTCCGAGAATGGTGTTGCAGTCGTCTGAGAGCCAGCTTTCTGTAATAAAGAGGCAGTCTAGATCGTTTTGTAGTAAGAAATCTTGGATTTCTAATCGGTGTTTTACTGCCGATCTTGTGTTGATCAAAGCACATGATATGTGCTCGAGCTGGGTTAAATAGTTAAAATTTTTGATGGTCGATCGTCGATCGAATCTCAAAAGTTGCTCTATTTTTAAGGCCTTTTTGGTGACGGCTGGTAATGCTGTTGCGAATTGTCTCAGACCCCGAATAGAGTCCGCAGAGTATCACAGATTAGCCATTGTCGTCAGTCTTTCCTAATTGCGGCGGCCGCGAATGAGGCCTGGTCTGGCGCGGATGCGGGAAGAGCCGCGAGACGCCGGACGTGATGGGTGGAAGACTGTCCAAGTGAGCCGTCACTCGTTGAGTCTTCTCTCCCAGATTGGTCCAGAGGAAGGCGAAAAACCCCAGGCGTGCTGTGCCAATCTGCAGCGATCGGGGGAAAAAATTCCTTCCTGACCCCTTAACGGCGATCGGTGCAACCCTGGATCAATTGGCTAGGGGGGTGTGGTGGACCCTGCCTGGCTGCACTATCCCTGGGGAGAGCCGACTCGTTTGAGAGCGTCCTGCTCTCACTATCCCTGGGGTGAGCAGACTAAGATGAGAGCGTCTGCTGCACCGCTGAATCTATATAGCAAGAGTTCCAACTTTATTAGCTGCAAGCTTGTTCTGGATCAGTGAATGAAAAAAATAATGAAGACTCCTGTCTTACCTCCTGTTTCAAACTCCTGGTTTTTAACTCGCACTTTTGATCAAAGAATGTGCTACTTTGTGTTGGTCTACTTAATATCCCAATAAAATAAATGTATGTTTTTGGTTGTAACATGACAAAATGTGAAATATTTCAAGCGGTATGAAAACTGTTTCAAGGCACTGTATACACCCAGTGAAGGGACTATACTCACATGATACACAGAGATGAAAAAAATCCCCCTACATAAGTTGTATCTGTCTATCTGCAGTCTCCTCTTCTCTACATCAGTCCAGAATTTCTAAACTTGTCTGAGAGTTCAGAAAAAAAAGGGGGGTGGAGAGTTACATTCTGCAGCGCTCATTGAGGAAAGCTCTGAGAGCTGATTGGAGGGAAGAGACACACCCTACTAAGCCTCCTTAACACAGGGAACAGAGCTGAGGCTGTCAATCTGCTGGAGATTCCTCCCCGTTACCTTTCTTCTCTTGGTGTCACAAGTAAATAATGCTGAAAGCAGAGGAATGAAGCATCGGACAGAAATTACATTTAGAGCTCTTAAAGCGGAGTTCCGCCTGGGAAAATACTGCAGCTGCTGACTTTTAATATATGGACACTTACCTGTCCAGGGAGCCCCCGATGTTGGCACCCAAAGCTGACCTCGGCTCCGGGTGCAGGCGCTAACATACTTACTAAGTGAAACAGGAAGTGAATCCTTACCCTCTGAATGGTCCCTGCTGTCTTCTGGGACATTGTGACTCCCAGAAGACAGCGGGGGAAAGGAGGAGGGGACGGACATTGCGTAGTTCGCCGCAGAGATCTTTCCCCCGGAGTGGGAGCACATACCTGTATTTGACAGGTATCTACTCCCCCTCCCTCCTGAAAGGTGGCAAATGTGGCACCAGAGGGGGGGGGGGAATCCGATCCATGGAAAGTCAAATTTCTGGGTGAAACTTTGCTTTAATTGAGACAAGTAAACTATAAAGGGATATGCTTTGCATAGATTTCATTTCTGAGGTTTACAACTCCTTTAGCAGGGATCTTGCTACCAGAGCCTCAGAGAAATAAGAAAACGGTGATTTAGGTCTAGTTTACACCACACACTCCTTGTTGAGTCTGGTATTCCACATGCACATTTAAATGCAGTAGTAATGCTTTTTGGTGCATTTTTGGAATTTTTTATTCATTTTGCTTGCATTTATATGCATTCCAGTTTGTTCCAGTGCAAAAGGATGCAATATGCTGTATTTATTTAAACACAGGTAAAAACACTGGGCTGGATTCAAGAAGCAATTGCGCCTGTGTAACCATAGTTACACAGCGCAATTGCTTACTTGCCCCGGCGTAACGAATGCTCCTGATTCAGGAACCTCGTTACGCCAACTGCAGCCTAAGATATGCGCGGCATAAGGCTCTTATGCTCGCATATCTTAGGCTGCATTCTTGCGATGGCCGATAGGTGGCGTTCCCGTTGTGCTCAGCGTATAGTATGCAAATTGCATACTAACGGCGATTCACAACGTTACGCGAGCCCTGCGTACGCAGTTTACGTCGTTTCCGTACGGCGCTTTTCGCGTAAGGCTGCCCCTGCTATTAGCAGGGGCAGCCAATGTTACGTATACCCGTCGTTCCCGCGTCGCGAAATTTCAAATTTACATCGTTTGCGTAAGTGATTAGTGAATGGCGCTGGACGCCATTCACGTTCACTTTGAAGCAAATGACGTCCTTGCGACGTCATTTGCCGCAATGCACGTCGGTAAAGTTTCCCGACGGAGCATGCGCTCTACGATCGGTGTGGGAACGCGCCTAATTTAAATGATTCCCGCCCCCTACGGGATCATTTAAATTGTGCGCGGTTACGCCGGGCATTTTGCCGGCGCGCCCACGCAATTTACGGAGCTACTGCTCCGTGAATCAAGGACAGCGCAGTAAATTTGCGGGGGCGCAGTGCAAAAACTTTGCCCTGCGCCTCCGTAAAAAAAGCGCAAATCTACCTGAATCCAGCCCACTGAAATGAAAAAAAAAAATGCAAACAGATGCATATATAGTTACATAGTTAGTCAGGTTGAAAAAAGACACAAGCCCCTGAATCTAGTTCAACCATAAAAAAATAAATAAACTATAAAAAAAATATGCATATGATGTGAACAAGCCCCTGAACTGGCCCTTTGTTCATGCACGCCAAAACAACAGGGTCACCTAAAATGATCCTGTCAGGTCTAAGAAATTCCAAGAGCGCATTCACACTATGGGGTAGATTCACTAAGACTTACGACGGGCGTATCAGTAGATACGCCACCGTAAGTCCGAATCCCCGCCGTTGTATATTTAAGCGTATTCTCAAACTGCGATACGCTTTAATATTGCCAAGATACGACCGGCGAAAGTCTCCTACGCCGTCGTATCTTAACTGCATATTTACGCTGGCCGCTAGGGGCGTGTACGCTGATTTACGCCTAGAAATATGTAAATCAGCTAGATACGCCAATTCACGAATGTACGCCCGGCCGTCGCAGTACAGATACGCCGTTTACGTTAGGCTTTTTCCGGCGTAAAGATAAACCACCAAAAACATGGTGCAGCCAATTTTAAGTATGGACGTCGGAACCGCGTAAAATTTTTCAAATTTTATGTCGTTTGCGTAACTCGTCCGTGAATGGGGCTGGCCGTAATTTACATTCACGTTGAAGCATGACGATTTGCCAACGTCATTTGGAGCATGCGCACTGGGATACGTCCACGGACGGTGCATGCGCCGTTCGTTAAAAATGTAAAATACGTGGAGTCACTAGTATTTTACATAGAACACGCCCCCAACGAGCCTATTTTGAATTAGGCGGGCTTACGCCGGCCCAGTTACACTGCGCCGCCGTAAGTTTCTGTGCAAGTTCTTTGTGAATACAGGACCTGCGGCTCAAACTTACTTATTCTATGTGAATCTACCCCTATCAGTTTACACGTGTTCTCTCCGTATGGCACTCCAATACACATTACTGATGGACTTGCTTGACCATATACTGCATGCAGCGAGCTGCCAGAAATGGTGCATCCACCAATTTTTGATGAGTTGGCCTTCTATTCACACTATTGCTGTGTGTTAATGCATGTACATACATTATTATTTGCATCAATTTTGTATGTGCATTGAGGCAATGCTTTTATTAACCCCTTTGTGTCTAAGGGTAAAACAACTGTTAATGCCTAAGCACAATTTTGAAACTTTGACATGTGTTAGTAAAGCCATACATATCATCACAACTACTTTGTTCATCCAGGTGGATTAGACCTTGTTTTGTTTTTTACGGACAATCTGGGTTTTCATTTGGTGGTAAATGGCAATGCATATCTCCTGATTTTTTTTTTTTATCAAAAGAAAACTGTCCCAAAATAATAAAAAATGTATATATTTTTTAAATGTAGCTGTATATATCTTGTTACTACCATAACCTACCACCAAAAAAACAACCCAACATAAATTCTCCAGCTCCTGTACTTACGGGATGTGGATCTGTCTTAGGTATCATAGATAGATTTGGTCATTATGCTGGGGTTTGTATCAATTGGGGAAAATCTGTCCTGTTCTCTCTCAGCCCCTCGGGATCTGGTGGAGTGACGCACACACCGTTACAATGGGTGGAGGAGTTCACGTACGGGCTAAGTTGGATGTATATTTTGATGATAATATTTTCACAATTTGCCCTAAAATGCCAAGCCTGGCGTACTCTCCCGCTATCTCCATTGGGTAGGGTGAACTTGGTCAAGATGGTCTATGTAACCAAATTCCTCAATTTTTTTCAGGAATACCCAAATCTCTAAAGCGTCTTTTGTGCGATTAGACAGTATAGTTACATCTTTTGTCTGGGCGGGTAAAACCCCTAGGCTGACCACTCTTTAACTACCACTCTCACAGGGAGGCCAGGCTTTGCCTAACCTTCAGCTGTATTGTTGGGTGGCTGTGCTTGTTACAGTACGTTGGTGGTTCAGCCAGCCTAGTCAAACCCAGCTGTTACGTTGGAGGCTGCCCTCTGTGTCATATGCCGCATTGACTAATTTAGTTTATCGCAGTCCTAGGGCCCATCTGATGGTCACTGGTCCTTTGTGTACAACGATCAGAGTTTGGGTGCAGCCTAGGGGTATCTATGGGAAAGATACTACCTTCTCACCTCATGTGCCTCTTTGGGGCAACCCACAACTACGACATTTAGCTCAGATTCCGGACCCCCAATGGGAGTTGTGGCCTTGAAGCATGTCATCACAAATGTTAGAATTTCTTCCTTTGTTGACATAAGAGAGAGGTTCTCTCTGCCCCAATCTATGTCTTTCCGTTATTATCAACTGAGGCATGCTCTTCGTGCTCAACTCCAGGAGCCGGTCACTTTGGAACCAAACTGTATAGAGCGCCTACTGACATCTAGACTTCTTGATAAACCTCTACCTTCCCTTAACTTTCAGTTGTCGATATCCTATGCCCGTACCTCTGACAAAACATTTAATAAATGTCTAACTGATATTCTGGAAACTCTCTGCAGAGGACTAGGAAGAGTGTACAGGCTCTTATATTACCACTATGATTTCAGCCAAAGACCGCTTTATTCAGTTGAAATTCCAACACAGAGTTTACTTTACCCTTCATAGATTAGCAGTCATCTACCCACAGTCTAGTCCTACCTGTACCTGTTGTCTCTCCTCTACTGGAACCTTTTAGCATATGGTATGGCAGTGCCTGGATATCCACCCTTACTGGGAATCAGTCCTAGAGACACTGAACGACCTTGGAGACTGGTCTCTCCAGTCTGATCCATGCATGCTGCTTCTGGGTATCATGGATGATGTTGTGGCCTCTAGGCATATGAAGTTACTTTTGTTCTATGCACGGAAAGAGATCCTTTTTGGATGGAAACAGCCTACTTCGCCCACGCGGGTTACCTGGGTTTCTGCAGTTAACGTTGTTTTGCCACTGTATAGGTTAACCTATACCAGTAGAACTTGTCCCCAGAAATTTAAAAAAGTATGATGCCCATGGTCCTGTGGAATTGTAGAATGACTACTCCTTGTTACTGTGCACTCCAATCGTTAGTACAGGACACGGGGCTCTGTACTCCTTGTGCTCGGAGTGTGGCACACTCCGAGCACAAATAAAGATAGGCATATATGCAGCCCCACAGAAAAAAGCCCAGTCCAGTCAGGCCACATATATATGTACTGTCGGCGTCAAGGGGTTAACGCGCTGGAATGAATGGGTCTTTAACTACTTCCAGTCCGTGCCTTTTCTGGCACTTTTTTGTTCACATGTAATCAGTATTTTTCAATAGATAATTACTTAGAACCCCCAAACATATATATATATATATATATATATATATATATATATATATATATATATATATATATATATATATTTTTTTTATTTTTTTTTTTAAAGCAGAGGCCCTAGAGAATTAATTGGTGGGTTTTGCAATTTTTTATGTCACACAGTATTTGCGCAGAGCTTTTTCTTTTTTCAAATCTTTTATTTAACCAAAAGACAAGATCCAAAGCATCACAGCAGTGAAAAAACATGTAACACAACATAGTACATTACTGTATAACATCATATAGGAAAACAAAAGCAGAAATCCTGTGTATTTACTAGAGTCTAGACTGCACCATACAGGCCTGGCTTATATCTCTATAAGACATTACACACTATTTATGCAATGATGAGAGGAGGCCAGTATAGTGAATGCAAAAATAAAAGGAGATTCCATAAATCCTGTCTCGACCAGTTATCCTTAGTCAAAAATAACAGGAAAGCAGTGCCATAAGAATACGGAGGGGAAATAGAAGAGGAAAACAACAAGAGAAGAAAGAGGGATAATTAAAAAGGAAATGAGGAGAAATTAAAGTGTGAGAGGGGAAAGGGAAGAGAGAAGAGTGGAGGGGAGGGGATGGGAAACAAAGAAGGGAGGAATATAATTATATGGATTCACAGAGTATATGAAGAATATGATGTTCTGTTAGTTATTTCCGTAAGATTTTATGTGTGTCACACCGAGAGGTGTAGAAGAAATTCAAATTGGCAGTGTCAAGAAGATAGCAAATAACAGATTTCTTATAAATTTTCTCTGGAATAGCAGAGGCATGAAGAAGAAAGAAGACTGGGATGTCCGGAATAGGACGCTCTGTAAATTCTTGTATTGTTTGACGGACCATTTTCCAATTTTTTTACGTTTGGGACATGACCAGAAGATGTGCAAGAGTATTCCTCTCTCCTCCTGGCATCGCCAGCAGCGGTCTGACGTTGAGGGAAAGAATTTGTGTAATTGTGCTCAGCCGTTTCTCAAACCCAATTGTTTGGGAAAAAATACACTTTTTTGAATTTTAATGCAAAAAAAAGCACATAAACATTTTTGTAAAATATAAAGGATATATAAAATATATATGAAATATAAAAGATGAAGTTATGCCAAGTAAATAGATACCAAACATGTCACACTTTAAGATTGAGCACGCCCGTGCAATGGCGCCAAACAACATACATTTTACTATCCATAGGAGATGCTTTAAAATCCTTTACAAGTTACAGAGAAGGTCTGGTGCTAGAGTTACTGCCCATCATCTAAACGTTCGCGATGATACCTCACATGTGTGGGGCAATCAATGTATGTGTGTGTGCGGGACCAAAACGCACTTTAAAAAAAAATTGAATTATTAATTTATTTAATGTTGACACGGTTGCTTTAATTTTTTTTTTTATCACCTTTTACCGTTGTTTTAGCGGCCCATGTAGCGTCGCTGCCGAAGCACTTTGCAGGCACTTCGGCAGTGGTGCCCATTCATTTCAATGTGCAGGAGTGGTGTATACACCACTCCTGCCCCACTCCAAAGATGCTGCTCGCAGGATTTTTTTTATGTCCTGCCAGCGCAGCGTCCCAGTGTGAAAGCACTCGGGGACTGCAGGGGAGGTGTTTTTTAGGCGCATTACAGGCGTTATTTTTAGCCCAAAAGCTAAAAAATGTCTCAGTGTGAAAGGGGTCTTATTGTTGTCACAAGGAATGTAAACATCCTGTGACATGTCTTCTTTATGGAGAGATCTGGGGTCTATAAGGCCCCAAAATCCCTCCTCTGCACTTAAAAGCATTCAAAACACCAAGATTGGTGTTTCTGCTTTTGACTTTCAAAAAATTGCCTCATCTCCCGCTGCTTGTAATAGCAATCCAGCAGCTTGTGAGCCGCTCTGATTGCTATTATAAGAGAGCTGAACAACGGCTTTAAGACACGGTACCGGGGTGATTATCCTGGTATAACCACCAAAAGTACAGCGACGTATGGGTACATCATTGAACGGGAAGCGGTTAAAATGGTAGTAGTAGTGATTTTTTTAAACCTATAATAAGGCTTACATGTAGATACAGTGAATATCTCCTAAACTTGTACTGTTTAGGAGATTTCCACACTGGATGCAGTTGGTGACGTCAATGGCGCATGTGCCAGACCTTCAGAGCTTCATTCCACAGCCGAGGACTCCCGTGCGGGAGTGAGGTCATCGCGGGCCTGGCCACTCGTACAGCTGGTGCCTGTGAACCCGTAAGGAAGACTGGGTGAAGATGAAAGCCCTGTCAGTGGCAACAGAGCACTGCTGGAGGGCTTTGTTCTAAGGTAAGTATTTCATAATGTGCTAGTATGCAGTACATACAGGTGAAACTCCAAAAATTTGAATATCGTGCAAAAGTTCATTTATTTCACTAATGCAACGTAAAAGGTGATACTAAAATATGAGATAGACTCATTACATGCAAAGCAAGATAGTCCAAGCCGTGATTTTTCATAATTGTGATGATTATGGCTTACAGCTCATGAAAATCCCAAATCCACAATCACAGAAAATTTGAATATTGTGAAAAGGTGCAATATTCTAGGCTCAAAGTGTCCCATGCTAATCAGCTAATTAAGCCATAATACCTGCAAAGGGTTCCTGAGCCTTTAAATGGTCTCACAGTCTGGTTCAGTAGGAATCACAATCATGGGAAAGACTGCTGACCTGATAGTTGTGCAGAAAACCATAATTGACACCCTCCATAAGGAGGGAAAGCCTCAAAGGGTAATTGCAAAAGAAGTTGGATGTTCCCAAAGTGCTGTATCAAAGCACATTATTAGAAAGTTATGTGGAAGGGAAAAGTGTGGAAGAAAAAGGTGCACAAGCAGCAGGGATGACCGCAGCCTGGATAGACAGGGGAACAAAAGAGGAAGCACCACCTAAGTGCAATATGTCAGTCACCATTTATTTGGTTAAAAGGAAATACACTTACAAATGTATTAAAAACGGGCTCATCTGTGTGTGGTAATCGCGGTGCGGTCCGGTTTCAGATGCATCCAGGCTCACGTGTAGGCAGTGTAAGCTGGGGAATAGGTAGCAGGTACAAAAGCTCCCTGGGATGAGCAGGCACAGATACCAAGTCCATAATATAAGTGACAAACAGTGGGGTGTTTATTGGTGCTATATACAAAGTCTTATTTACAGGTGCTATACAGTGGGCAAACAAAACAAAACAAAAGTAATTAAATAAAAGCCTAGCCGTGTCTCGGCACTAACTATACAATATGACAAGCCCTTACTATCAGGCTGAGCAAGTCCACAGCTTGTCAGCTTCCACACAAAGGCTTAAGAGTTTTTTACCAACCTCCTTGCTCTCTCACAGATCAATACCAACTGTGTTTCCCAGGACAGAGAGCAATGGCTGTCTGCTCAGGTGAGCTTAAATTGGCCTGGGGGAGAGGGCCAACACCCGTAGTGGATCCTGGATCAGAGCTTCCTGAACGTATAAGAAAGGAGCCTGGGAGAGGTATAAACCTTGAACAGGACTTTCCCAGGCTCTCTCTGGGACGCTCTGCCACACATCCCCCCCCTTGTTTCAACCCCAGGGTTGGAACACCTGTGGCCCAACAGGAGTGAACACGGGACAGGGCATCTACATTCCCCATCTCCACACCTGGCCTGTGTTTCACGTTAAAGGAGTAATCCTGTAGAGCCAAAAACCAACGGTTTACCCGCCTATTAGTCTCCTTCTTTTGGGCCATCCATTTCAGGGGAGCATGGTCAGTTATTAACTCGAACTGGCGCCCTAACAAATAGTATCTTAGCGCATCCACGGCCCACTTTATGGCTAAGCATTCTTTTTCAATGACTGCATACTTTTTCTCATGATCATTGAGCTTTCTGCTTAGGTACACGACAGGGTGTTTGGAATGGTGACCTCAGGGATCAGAGGGGACTCAGTACCTTTAGGCGTTACAGGGAGGGACCTTGCAGTCAATGCTAGTCTATCCTTCCAGGGCTTTAACAGGTTTATATGGTAAATCTGTTCGGGCTTCCTTCTACCCGGTTGATACACCTTGTAATTGACCTCCCCAACTTTTTCAATTATTTCTGCCACTTAGCCAGGAACTTGCTCTCAACAGTGGGAACCAACACGAGGACCCTGTCACCAGGTGAGAAAATACGGAGTTGGACCCCCCCTGTTGTATATTCTCTGTTGGGCTGCTTGGGCCTGCAGTAAGTGTTCTTTTACCACCGGCATGATTGCTGCAATCCTCTCCTGCATTTGAGCGATATGCTCAATGACACTTTTGTGGGGTGTCTGTTCCCCCTCCCAAGTTTCCTTGGCTATGTCTAAGAGTCCTCGAGGGTGTCTCCCATAAAGCAGCTCAAATGGAGAGTACTCAGTAGAGGACTGGGGAACCTCCCTGATGGCGATCATCAAGTACGGTATTAGGGGAAGTCCCAGTTTTTCCCATCCTTGTCAACAACCTTTTTTAACATACTCTTTAATGTCTTATTGAAGCGTTCCACCAAGCCATCCGTTTGAGGATGATACACCGAGGTTCGCAACTGCGTCACCTTAAATAACTTGCACAGCTCCCTAGTTATCCGTGACATAAATGGGGTACCCTGGTCTGTAAGGATTTCTTTAGGGATGCCAACCCGACTGAACACTATAAACAGCTCTTTGGCAATATTTTTAGCAGACGTGGCGCGTAAGGGAACGGCCTCAGGGTAACGGGTAGCGTAATCCATAATCATGAGGATATGCTGATGACCACGGGCAGATTTGGGGAGCGGACCCACAAGGTCCATGGCAATCCTCTCAAAGGGCACTTCAATAAGGGGCAAGGGCACTAAAGGACTTCGGAAGTGGGGCTGACATCTGACACACAGGACAGGATTGGCAATAATTCTCAATATTTTTCTGTATTCCAGGCCAGTAAAACCTGCGTAACACTCTTTCAGTGGTTTTCTCAACCCCTAAATGGCCTCCTAGCAAGTGCCCATGAGCAAGTTCCAACACCACCCACCTGTATGGCTTAGGGACCACCAACTGCTCAACCACTTCATCATTCATTTTGCCTACACGATACAGTAAATCCTCATTGCTGCAGAAATAAGGAAAACAGGTCCTATCCCCTGGTTCGACAGGTACATCATTAATCACCATTACATTTTCCCAAGCCCTGGCAAGCGTATGGTCTTTTCTCTGCTCAGTACCAACATTTTCCTTGTGCACATTAAGGTCAGCAAACTCCAACGTAGGCTCAGAGTCAGCAGACGGCTGTCCGGCTCTACTGGTTGTGGGGACTTCCTCAGGCTCCTCCAGCCCTCCTGCCATAACTGAGAAAGGAAAACTCGGAGAGGCTCGAGAGGAGTCCCCTGAACCCACAATATCAGAAGTAGCCAGGAGCTCTGGCTCTGCGACTGAGTCAGGTACTGCGACCGGGTCGGGATGATCCCACAGTTCCCAAAACTTAGGAAAGACCCTACCAATGATGGCCTCGTGCACCAAGTGGGGCACAAGTCCGACCACATGGGACACCGTACCTAAGCCAGTTTTAAACTGAACAGTGGCTATAGGATACTCCCGGGTATCCCCATGTACACAGATCACAGCAACTTTTTTTTATCTTAGCTGTAACCAAAGTAACCAGACTTCCAGAGTCCAGCAAGGCTGTAATAGGCTTATTATTAACAGTAATTTGACACATGTGTTTCCCCACATTTGGCGCTGCAGCGCATGAAACAGCAGCAAACATAGACTGCCTTCCAATAGACAAATCACACTGCATTGGTTCATCAGTCAATGGACAGTTTGCTGCAATATGTCCCAGTTCTTGGCAATGAAAACACCTGATGTTTCCCTAAGTTGGTTTACTGACAGTCAGTGGTTTCCCTTGTTTGGGATGCCAAACTTCAGTTCTGGCAACAAAAATCCTCCCCCCTACTTCTTTGCCATGCTTACCACCCACTTCCCCTGGAACAGTCTTACCGGTTGCCTAGGGAGACCGTGGCTTTGGGTGGAAAGTCCGTGCGGCTGTTGGGGTGGTGACCAGGTTCTCAGCAGCAAAGTACCTTTCGACGAGTTCCACCAGGTTATCTGCCGAATTGGGGTCTCCTTGACTCACCCACTTCTGCAGGGGAATTGGTCCATGACCACAAGCTCCACTATTTGTGGCGGAGACAGGGACTCTGGCTGTAGCCACTTTCGCACCAAGTGGATCAGATCAAACATCTGCGACCTTGGGGGCCTCTCAATTTGAAAAAAACAGTTGTGGACCCGTTGGGCTCGAACGGCCAAGGTGACACCGAGTCACGCCAGAATTTCCTGCTTGACCTTTTCATAGACTCCCGCTTCTGCCGACTCCAGATCATAGTAGGCCTTCTGCGATTCACCAGAAAGTAAGGGGGGCAATCAGTCCTGCCCACTTGGTTTTAGGCCAACCTTCCCTCTCAGCGGTTCGTTCAAACGTTAGCACAAAGGCCTCTGGATCATCATCCGTAGTCATTTTAGCCAAAAAGCGAGCCGCATGGATGGCTGAAGGCTTGGCTCTAATATCCTTGATTTCCGCAGGTGCCCACTGTGCTAGCGTTTCTGCAACCTTAGTCAGGGTTTTCCTATCTGCTTCTGCAGCAGTGGCAAGCTGTTCAAACAGCCTCTGCGATTTCTCCTGTACAGCACTAATTTGCCTCTGCGATTGCTCCTGTGCAGCACCAATCTGTTGGTACAGCGTCTTGGTTTGCTCCTGCAGTGCAGCGTTAGTTTGCTGTTGTGTAGCATTTGTGTAGCATTTGCTAACACTATTTGAGGATTTCCTCCATGTTGTTGTCACTTTAGGTACTGGCCTTTTAAATAGTAACTTACTACTGCTGGTCGCAGCCTCCACCATATGTAAGCTGGGGAATAGGTAGCAGGTACAAAAGCTCCCTGGGATGAGCAGGCACAGATACCAAATCCATATTATAAGTGACAAACAGTGGGGTGTTTATTGGTGCTATATACAAAGTCTTATTTACAGGTGCTGTACAGTGGGCAAACAAAACAAAACAAAAGTAATTAAACAAAAGCCTAGCCGTGTCTCGGCACTAACTATACAATATGACAAGCCCTCACTATCAGGCTGAGCAAGTCTACAGCTTGTCAGCTTCCACACAAAGGCTTAAGAGTTTTTTTACCAATCTCCTTGCTCTCTCACAGATCAGTACCAACTGTGTTTCCCAGGACAGAGAGCAATGGCTGTCTGCTCAGGTGAACTTAAATTGGCCTGGGGGAGAGGGCCAACACCCATAGTGGATCCTGGATCAGAGCTCCCTAAACATATAAGAAAGGAGCCAGGGAGAGGTATAAACCCTGAACAGGACTTTCCCAGGCTCTCTCTGGGATGCTCTGCCACAGCAGGAAAGTGTTATTGTTCATCCTGTGGCCATCAGGAAGCCGGCCAGAACTAGCGTGGAATGCAGACGATGACGTCACCGGAAGCGGAACCAGAGAGAGCACCGGGAGAGAGACAGTATGAGGCAAACCACTGAGAAACTAGGTTACGCGCTTGGAGCCTTCTGCTCCTTCTAAAGGCCTTTAGACAGTTTACCTTATTTTTTTCGCAGCCTGGAGAGGATTGTCAGGAAAAGGCCATTCAAAAGTGTTGGGGACTTTCACAAGGAGTGGACTGAGGCTGGAGTCAGTGCATCAAGAGCCACCACACATAGACGGATCCTGGACATGGGCTTCAAATGTCGTATTCCTCTTGTCAAGCCTCCTGAACAACAAACATCAGAAGCGTCTTACCTGGGCTAAAGAAAAACAGACCTGGTCTGTTGCTCAGTGGTCCAAAGTCCTCTTTTCTGATGAGAGCAAATTTTGCATCTCATTTGGAAACCAAGGACCCAGAATATGGAGGAAGAATGGAGAGGCACAAACTGCAAGATGCTTGAAGTCCAGTGTGAAGTTTCCAGTCTGTGTTAATTTGGGGAGCCATGTCATCTGCTGGTGTTGGCCCATTGTGCTTCATTAAGTCCAGCGTCACTGCAGCAGTCTACCAGGAGATTTTGGAGCACTTCGTGCTTCATTCCGCAGACAAGCTCTATGGGGATGCTGACTTCATTTTTCAGCAGGACTTGGCACCTGCCCACACTGCCAAAAGCACCAAAACCTGGTTCAATGACCGTGGGATTACTGTGCTCGATTGGCCAGAAAACTCGCCTGCCCTGAACTCCCATAGAGAATTTATGGGGCATTGCCAAGAGAAAGATGAGAGACATGAGACCAAACAATGCAGAAGAGCTGAAGGCCGCTATTGAAGCATCCTGGTCTTCCATAACACCTCAGCAGTGCCACAGGCTGATAGCTTCCATGCCACGCCGCATTGAGGCAGTAATTGCTGCAAAAGGGCACCAAACCAAGTACTGAGTACATATGCATGCTTCTACTTTTCAGAGGTCCGATATTGTTCTATGTTCTATGTGTTTTATTGATTGCGTGTAATATTCTAATTTTCTGAGATTGTGGATTTGGGGTTTTCATGAGCTGTAAGCCATAATCATCACAATTATGACAAATCACGGCTTGAACTATCTTGCTTTGCATCTAATTAGTCTCTCTCATATATTAGTTTCACCTTTTAAGTTGCATTAGTGAAATAAATGAACTTTTGCACGATATTCAATTTTTTGGAGTTTCACATGTACTAGCACATTATGCCATTGCCTTGCAGGGAATTTATTTTTGATAATGCTGTGGTTTACTACCTCTTTAATCCAGTTCACTGAAACAGAAGAAGTAGTATACTCACCTCTCTGGTGGCCTGCGTCTAATACTTTTGCTCCGTTTTACTGTCCCTCTGATAGACTCTTCAGCATGCGACACATGACAGCCGTGTGGTTCTGTGTTCAGGGACATGTACCCACATGGCAGTCACATTGGGACCAGTGGCTGTGTCCTAACAAACAGACACTTCTCACAGGTGTGCAGTAGGTAAGTATATCTATGAGAATGAAGCCTCACTGCACACTTTTGTTCCATCCTTTGATGCCCAAGGTCTCTGCAGTGTTCTGTAGTGTAGTAGGAGATTATAGGAAGGACACAGGGATCCAATACTCCCAGAAGTGTGATACGCTGAAGTGTCTTTTTCCATGTTGCTGCAGTAGAAGGGAGGAAAGGTAAGAGACATGGACCACTGGAGAAGTGAAATAATACTTCTACTATTTCGAGAAGTTGGAGATTTTTTTGGAGATAGAGTCGCTTTAACCAATTCATGATGGCCGTTCGCATATATGTTACGTTGGGTGGCATGGGCCTCATCACTGAGTCACCACACGTGTCCATAAGGAACTGATTTTCGTGCTGGAAGCACTCCCACTGCATGCTTCCTTTGGGCTGCTTTAGGGTTAGTAAAAGATGATTCGCGCTTTTCAGTCTGTTACAGAGTGATGAATGTGCTTACTCCATTATGAACGCTAGCTTTACCAGAATGAACGCTCCCATCTCATAATAATAATGTTTACACTTATATAGCACCAATTACAGCGATGCCGCTGTGTCTAAGCGCTGATAATGGTTGTCATTATTACCCAACTCAATGGTACTCATTTTACCGACCTCGGAAGGATGAAAGGCTGAGTGGACCCCGCCGGGATCGAACCTGCAACCCTTGGGACACAGGCAATCACAGACTGCTGCAAAGGAGCATTAGCCCCCTGCACTATCTTACCAGCTCATAACTTGCTTCTGAGCATGCGCGTTTTTTTCACATTGTTAAAGCCCACACACGACCATTTTTTACTACCTTAAAAACGACAGCGTTAAAAACGTTGTGAAAAAATACCCATTGATTTCCATGGAAGTCGCCTCCAAGTCGGATCCCCGTTCATAGTGAGGCAACTTTACAGGAAGTCGCCCCTGTGTGAACCGGCTCTAAGGCAAACCCTTCCCTCCCTGGTATTTGGTATGAATCATGAGGGAGAACTCCACGTCAAATTTTAAATTAAAAAAACGGCATGGGTTCCCCTCCAAGAGCATACCAGGCCCCCCCTCCTGAACTGTACCAGGCCGCATGCCCTCAACATGGGGGGGTGGGTGCTTTGGGGTGGGGGGGCTGGTTAAGGTTCAGGAGGGGAGGCCTGGTATGCAGGGAGACCCCCTGCCCCAAAGCACCTAAACCCCCATGTTGAGGGCATGCGGCCTGGTACGGTTCAGGAGGGGGGGGGGCGCTCGCTCGTCCCCACCCTCTTTCCTGACCGGCCGGGCTGCTTGCTTGGATAAGGGTCTGGTATGGATTTTGGGGGAAACCCCATGCCGATTTTTCGGCGTAGAGGGTTCCCCTTAAAATCCATACCAGACCCAAGGGGGAACCCATGCCATTTTTTTATTTAAAATTTGGCGTGGAGTATCCCCTCCTAGGGGCGACTTCAAGTCGCAGTGTAAGTTGCTTCAAGTCGCGCTGTGATTCACGCTCAAGTCGTGTCCAAGTCGCCTTGCAAAGTCACGCACAAAGTCGTGTTGCCCCCGTGTGAACTGGCTCTTAAGGAGAGGGGGCTGACTTGTTCATAAATTAAATAAATAAATTATACAAAAAGTCCAAATAGTGATAATAAAGTGCTTAATCCCAAGAAAATTTTGTGACATTCGGTGTATAAAGTGCTCAATATTAATATTATTAATATTAAGATTAATGGTAATCACTCTGCGTGAACCCAAATCGTCACGTGAGAAATCAAATTACGATCCCCACTCACCAGATGCTGTTATCCAAATTTGTCATATGACAAAAGAGTCAAATATAGCTTTTGATGGTCCACGTGACCAGGATATATTCTCAGATCGCTCTCCAATATCCTCTCCTCAAGATTGAACAGTGGATTCAGGGGTAGGATTTAGTGGCAGAAAAAAAGAAGATTTATTTTTTTAGCTTTTCCATAAGCTTTTATGACTTTTTTATTATTATTATTATTATTATTATTCTTTTTTTTTTTTTTTTTAGGGTAAGGGGTTAGAGTTAGGCCCCTTTCACATTGAGGAGTTTTTCAGGCGGTAAAGCGCTAAAAATAGCGCTGCTATCCCGCCTGAAAAACTCCTGCACTGCAGACTCAATGTGAAAGCCCGAGGGCTTTCACACTGAGGCGATGCGCTGGCGGGAGACAAAAAAATCTCCTGTCAGCAGCATCTTTGGAGCGGTGAGAGGAGCGGCATGTATACCGCTCCTTCACCGCTCCTTCCCATTGAAAACAATGGGAACCGCGGCAATACCGCCCGCAATGCGCCTCTATAGAGGCGCATTGCGGGCGGTATTAACCCTTTATCGGCCGCTAGCGGGGGTTAATACCGCACCGCTAGCGGCCGAATCCCGCGGCAATCCCGGCGGTATAGCGCCGCTCTTTTTAGCGGCGTTATACCGCCACCGCAGCTCCTGCCTCAGTCTGAAAGGGGCCTTAAGGTTATGATTAGGAGTTGGGATTAGCATTAGGGGTATTTATTCTTTCTTTTCATTTATTTTTTATTTATTTATTTTTTCACAAAGTAGAACTACAAGTTCGAGAACAGTAACCTATCCATCATTGTCGTTGTGGTTGTGCAAAAGATTCAGCACTGTGATTGGGTAATCCTGCAGTTTTTGTTATGAAATTCCAGTATAGTAGATACTAACAGGTGGGATGAGTTGTGTAATCCATTGTTAAAGTTGTGACACAAGTGTCTGGTGTTTCTGGGTGCAGCCTTGTTTAAACACAAAGATCGTTTGTCTTGGAGAAGATGATGCTCCTTTGATGCCGAGTTTACTGCACATGCTATCAACAAATGTTACACTGTTTACAGTAAAGCCATTAATACCAGCCCCAGATTTGAAGAATTGGTCCCTTGAATTGTCAGTCCCTGATTATGCAACTGTTTTTTGGTATAAACGCATTTTCTGATTCCAAATAAAATCAGATTTTTCTGCATTTTAAAGCCCAGCCCCCCATTCCCAGAAAAAATAGCAAACGGATGGATAAAAAAACGGACATACGGTCCGCACGTGTGAAAGGGGCCTTAGTTATATGAAGGCAGCCAATGCTGTTCTGCTACCTCAACTGCTAGTTACCTGGCTGGTCCTCTGGTTTTGACTCTGAAATAATATCCCACAAATACAGACTTTCATTTTTAGCATGCTTGTTCCAGGTAGGAAGTAATGAAAGCAGGTGCAGCCATCAATGCTAATTGCCATATTTCTCACATAACGGGTAGGTATAAATGTGGATTTCAGCATTTGCAATCAGTTCTGTGTGCTAGGAAAGAATCTACATATTTTGGCAAAGTGAGTGCTCAGCATAAATGATTCCCCCGAACAGATTTTTCAGAAAACCTTTACTTTACAAATCAACATTTTCTCATGGGACACTAAAATACTCCCACAAATGCAGGCCATTGATTGCAACCAAGATTTGTTAATTTGCACACACAAAAAAGTATTTTTCCTAACAAATTTATTCAAGAACATGTTGCAAAAATGAATACACCTCAATAAAAGTATTAGGAGCAAAGCTACATTTTAGACAACAAAATCCTAATTAACAAGAATTAAACTACACGTGAGTCTAATTATTCATTAATCAGGTGTCCAGCAGACAGTTGATTATAAAAAGGTATTACTTAACAAAGAAAACCTCTTCCCATTTGATGCTGTCAGTTCCTTAACCTCCCTGGCTGTATGATTATTTCAGATTTTTGATGCTGAAAGCGGTACCATTATTTTGCATGGAAATTTGGCATTTTATATTATAGGCATGTAATTCTTAGGAATAACTCACTTAAACCTGTCCAAACAAGAGTCTAGTAGACATCTTGGGTATGATAAAGTTTGAAAAACAAAATCATAAATTATAATATAATAAATAGCTATAAATAATTATAACAAATAATAATGTAATTATAATAAAAATGATTCAATAATGTAATCAAATCAAAAACACTGAAATTTGCTCAGTTGCAGAATTGTCGCTGTCATTACTTTTATTGTTTGATGACGAATTTCCCCACAAATCTCTATCGCTCAATTCTGCAAGTGATTCTAATTTATTATCGCTGTTTTCTAGCTGGTCAAAAAACACTTGATGTAAAGGGACACTTTTTGGTTGCTATGGACAATCTCCAGTTTGCAGCCAGAAAGAACAATTTTTATAATATAAAAGTGCATGTAGGACACCACTAGGGACAAAGGAGGTGTGTATTTATTTCATACAGTACTGTTGTCAGGGACCTGCCAATAGGCTCCGGCGTGCACGCATGAGCACACATACTGTACTAATGGCCGGAATCAGCACCAGTCACCTATTCATGTGCGCAGGCGCGTCCCACATGCACACGGTTATGTGCCAAATGCGCGCATCAGGATCGGCACTGAGTGTTGGCCACAAGAACAACCTATTTAGGGTGTCACACAGAGGTGATCCAGTGGATAATTGGTGTTTTTCCATGTAGGAAACTTGATAGAGAAATGTAGCAGCTTTGGTAATGGATAAAATCCTGTTTTAAGCTTAGAAGGATTGTAAAAACGGACAATTGTACCACACTTTATAAAAAGAATGATTGATATTCCTCTTTCACACCTCTAATCTTTTTGATTCATGTATCCCTTTTTTACAATCTCATAGGGCGCAATCAAGCTTCAGGAGTGGAGCAGACAAACCCCACACAGACCCAGGCCCCACCCCGCCGGATGTGCAGGAATTGGAAAATGCCACCACATCAGGTCAGAGTCATACAGCACAGCTTCAGGTAATAGATGTAGGCAGGCCTGAATAATTGTAATACATGGTTTGTTTACAAATTCCAGGAGGTATTCGTGCTGTTGGGGACGGATTGGACACCTACAACGCCCAGGTCTTAATTGGGGAGATGTTGTCCTGCAGGTCTGAAATTGAGGACATCCACATCTGCTTAGGGCAGATGAGATAGAAAACACAAACGGTGGAGCGAAAACAAAAGAATTTAATGGATGTTCTGGGGAGGGTTTAAAAAAACAAAAAAAAAGTTTTAAAGTTTTTCTTGTTTTTCTATGTATGTTTTGTTTTATTTTTTTAAAGTGTAATCTCTATTTTTCTGGCTAAAACGCATGAACAATGACAACTGCTAAAAAGTTGGTCATTGTTCATGCGTTTGAACCAGATATTTGTTAATTTTGTTATTGTCAAAGATAATACACCAAAAAAATAAAAGATATAAGAAAAAAAAAATAAAAAAAAAATTCTAAAAAATAAAAAAAATTGATGTTGACAAATATTTTGTAAGCAAAAATATATATAATTTCTTGAGAATAAAAAATAAATAAATAAAAAATAAAGAATTTCTATTAAGATATTTTTGGAAAAAATAACACATTTTAATTGTGAAACAATAAATATTTTTGGATACTCACACAATGTGTGGCTTATTATTATATCAATGCTGCCTAAAAGAACAAATCTAGATTTGTGGTGTTTCCATTGATAATGATGAGTATTTAGTACGGGAAAATAAACATGACACTATGATAACGTAGGAGAAAGCTACAATAAACTCAAATTAGAAAATAATCAAAACAAAGAAAAATACTAGAACAGGGGAAGAAAAATTGGGCCTTAGACACTGGTGGCGGTGCCACAACACTGCAACCCCTCACAGATACTCTAGTTGGAGCGCAGTAATAAGCCCTGCTGCAAAAAATTTCATCGGAATTTGTTATTACACGCCCCTGTTAAACAGGGGCAGAAAAATTGGGCCTTAGGCAAAACACTGCATCCCCTCACAGATACTGTAATTGGAGCGCAACAGAGAGCCACATACAAAGAAATTGTTAATATACGCCCCTGTTAAAAAGGGGCAGAAAAATTGGGCCTTAGGCACTGGTGGCGGTGCCCAGAACCAACAATGTTCTTACTAGCTATCAGCAAGATCATTGAGGAGGAAAAGGATATTCAGTCAGCATAACAGGATAGTCACTCAGCATCAGCATAGGCAGTCTCCAAGGGATCTTACATTTCAAAAAAATTATTCAGTTACATCAGCATCAGGTGCTTGGTAGCTGGTGTTGATCCAAGCCTGATTCATTCTTATGAAGGTCAGTCGATCGACGGAGTCGGTGGAGAGGCACACCCTATGATTGGTCACAAACCCTCCAGCAGCACTGAATGTGCGTTCTGAAAGAACGCTGGATGCAGGACAAGCCAGTAGCTCAATTGCGTACTGTGCAAGCTCTGGCCAGTGATCCATTCTCAAGACCCAGTAAGCCAGAGGATTTTCGGTGGGGAAGGTGTCCAAGTCTGATCTTGCCCCTAGGTATTCCCGCACCATGTAAACCAGACGCTGGCGATGGTTGCTGGAACTGGTCATACCTTGGGGCTGCGAACTAAAGAATTGTCTGAACGCATCGGTCAGACAGCCACCTTCTCCACCGCTCCTTCTGTGACTCACCGAAGCCTCAGCAACACGTTGTCCAGGAACAGGATTGGGTAATCCCCCAAGTTCTGGGAACGCGTTGCACAGACCCTTCTGCAAGGCCTACCGAAGAGGTTTCATCTTCTGTTCCCTCTGCAACGGCAAGATAAGCTCCGCAACCTTACACTTGTAACGTGGATCAAGGAGAGTTGCCAGCCAGTAATGATCCCTCTCCTTGATACCACGAATACGAGGATCCTTACGCAGGCTTTGCAGGATCAGGGAGGCCATGCAGCATAGGTTTGTTGAGGCATTTGGGCACAGTCCTCTGGGTCACTGAGGACGACAGGATCCGCAGCCACCTCATCCCAGCCACGTAAAAGTCCATGGGTTCCTTGGGACTGTAAGTGATCCCTTGAACACTGCTGCTGCTGATGCTGAGTGCTAGGCTCCACCTCCATGCTGCTGATACAATCATCCTCCTCCTCCTGTGTGCTAGGCGGGCAAGCAGGACCACTGTCTGGATAAAGGGGACCTTGAGAGGTAAGGAAGTGCTCCTCTTCCTCCCTCTGTTCTGCCTTAAGGGCCCTGTCCATTATTCCACGTAGCGTGTGCTCCAACATGTGAATAAGAGGGACAGTCTCACTGATGCATGCACGGTCACTGCTCACCATCCTCGTGGCCTCCTCAAATGGTGACAGGACAGTGCATGCATCCCTGATCAAGGCCCACTGGCGTGGGGAAAAAAAACAAGCTCCCCTGACCCAGTTCTGCTGCCATATTGGCACAGGTACTCATTGATGGCCCTCTGCTGCGTGTGCAGCCGCTGCAGCATGGCCAATGTAGAGTTCCATCTGGTGTACATGTCACAGATTAGGCAGTTCTTGGGCAGGTTGTATTCCTTTTGGAGGTTTGTCACCCGAGTAGTGGCATTCTATGACCTTCGGAAATGCACACAGACTTTCCTGCCCTGCTTCAGGACATCCTGTAAGCCCGGGTACCTGCCCAAGAACCGCTGCACCACCAAATTCAGGACATGAGCAAAACAGGGCACATGGGTCAGTTGTCCCTGTCGCAGGGCAGAGAGGAGGTTGGTGCCATTTTCGCTAACCACCATTCCTGGCTTAAGCTGGCGTGGCGTCAACCACCTCTGAGCCTGCCCCTGCAGAGCTGACAGAACCTCTGCCCCAGTGTGGCTCTTGTCTCCCAAGCACACCAGCTCTAGCACCGCATGGCATCTCTTTGCCTGCATTCCTGCGTAGCCCCTCGTACGCCTACGGAGCACGGCTGCTTCCGAGGACACATCAGCACAGGAAGAGGCCACAGAGGAAGAAGAGGGGGTGGAGGAGAGAGGTGTGTCACAACCAGTAGTAATGTTTTGGAGGCGTGGTGGCGGAACAACCTCCAACACTACTGTACCTTTCCCTGCGTCCTTCCCAGCTGCCAGCAGAGTCACCCAATGCGCCGTGAAAGAGAGGTAACGTCCCTGTCCATGCCTGCTGGACCATGAGTCAGCGGTAATATGCACCTTACCACTGACCGCCCTGTCCAGCAAAACATGGACATTGTCTTCCACATGGCGGTAGAGAGCCGGAATCGCCTTCCGTGAGAAAAAGTGGCGTTTGGGAACTTGCCACTGAGGTACCGCACATTCCACAAACTCACGGAAGGGGGCAGAATCTACCAACTGAAAAGGCAGCAGTTGAAGTGCTAGCAATTTTGCTAAGCTAGCATTCAACCGCTGGGCATGTGGATGGCTGGGAGAGTACTTCTTTCGGCGCTGCAGCAGTTGGGGCAGGGAAATTTGTCTGATACCATCAGTAGATTGCCCGCATGTACTACTAGGTTGTGACACACCTAATTCTACACCTTCAGTCCTATCAGTGCAGGCTTCAGAGAGGACTGAGTGTCTAGTGGGGTTGGAGATCCCAGCTGATGAGGGGCAAGGGGAGGTACGCTTTGTTCTTTGGTGTGGGTCTTTCAGGTATGCTTGCCAACGAACTGCATGGCAGGTCGACATATGTCTGGTCAAGCATGTGGTGCCCAAGCGGGTGATGTTTTGGCCACGCGAGATACGCTTGAGACATATGTTGCAAATAGCAACTGCGCGATCTGATGCACGTCTCAAAAAAGGCCCACCCCAAAGAACTTTTGCAGTAACGTTGAGACACAGCAGCGCCCTGCACAAGCGTAGCTCTGCGATGTAATGCAGTTGGTGTGCTGCCCTTAAGCTGGCCCCTGGAGGGCATCCTGCCTCTTTGGAGATGTGCCTGTGCCTCCTCTCTCCTATCAGGCACCCACGTAGAGTCAGTGACCTCATCATCCCCCTCCCTCCTTATCACTGTCGAAAACCTGGCAGTATGCTGCAGCTGGGGGAACATGACTGCCAGATTGCTGTCCCTCTCGGGCACCCCCTCTCTCTGGGCTCACATTACTGCCTTCCTCAATCTGTGTTCCATCATCGGAGCCTTCAAAACGCTGCGCATCTTCATGCAGCATGTACCCAACACTGCGTTGAAACAGTTCGGGGAACTCCTCAGGAGGACATGGTTGGACTAGGGAAGGAGTGAGTGATGCCATTGTGCAGAGGGAAGAGGACACCTTGGCAGCTGCTTTGCCAGACAAAGTAAGCTCAGCCTGGGTGAGGGAGGATGAGGACAGCTTGGTCATCCACTCTACTAATTTGTCTGCATGTTGAGGCTCAACACGGCCAGCTCCCGAAAAGAAGGACGAGCGTGTCCAACGGCCACGTGCTGAAGAGGATGCACCGTGTCCACCACCAGCACTGTTGCCTCTAGATGCAGAGCCTGCTTTCCCTCGTGACTCTCTGCCTCTCTTTGTTGTCCTTCCAGACATTATAATGGCCTGCAGAGGACAAAATCAGTACACACACCTCGTAGCTTTAGGTGCAAACTGCAGAGGACACGTGCAGTACACACCAAGTAGCTTTATGTGCAAACTAATGAGCAAACTTGCAGTATACACCAAGTAGGTTTAGGTGCAAACTACAGAGCACACTTGCAGTATACACTAAGTAGGTTTAGGTGCAAACTATACAGCACAAGTGCAGTAAACACCAAGTAGGTTTAAGTGCAAACTATACAGCACAAGTGCAGTAAACACCAAGTAGATTTAGGTGCAAACTATACAGCACAAGTGCAGTAACACCAAGTAGGTTTAGGTGCAAACTATACAGCACAAGTGCAGTAAACACCAAGTAGGTTTAGGTGCAAACTATACAGCACAAGTGCAGTAAACACCAAGTAGGTTTAAGTGCAAACTATACAGCACAAGTGCAGTAAACACCAAGTAGGTTTAAGTGCAAACTATACAGCACAAGTGCAGTAAACACCAAGTAGGTTTAGGTACAAACTATACAGCAAAAGTGCAGTAAACACCAAGTAGGTTTAGGTGCAAACTATACAGCACAAGTGCAGTAAACACCAAGTAGGTTTAAGTGCAAACTATACAGCACAAGTGCAGTAAACACCAAGGGCCGGATTCAGAAACAATGGCGTAACTTTATGCGGGCGTAGCGCATCTCATATGCGCTACGCCACCGTAGCTTAGAGAGGCGAGTACCGTATTCAGAAACAATTTGCGTCCTAAGTTACAGCGGCGTAGCGTATATGAGCCAGCGTAATTCAAAGTAGGTTGGCAGTGGGCGCGTTTTATTAACATGAACCGTGACCCCATGCAAATGAGGGGCCGAACGAACGGCGCATGCTCAGAGTCACGTCGCAAATACTCCCCAAGATACGTCGGCTCAATGCTTAGTCAACGTGAACTTAACTTACACTCAGCCCCATTCACATACGACCTACGCAAACGACGTAAAATACGAAGCTGTTCCGACGTCCATACCTTAACATGACTTACCCCTGCTTTATAAGGGGTAAAGTTACGCCGGACCGACGCCTTGCGTAAACGGCATAGCTAAATCCGACGGGCGCAAGTACGTTTCTGAATCTGCGTATCTACCTCATTTGCATATTTGACGCGTATATCAACGGAAGCGCCCCTAGCAGCCAGCGTAAATATGCACCCAAGATACGACGGCGTATGAGACTTATGTCAGTCGTATCTTGGAGAAAATCAAATGTAAATGCCTTTCTGAATAGGCGTAGATGCAACTGTGCACATTTGAAATTACGGTGGCGTATCTGGAGATACGCTGCCGTAAATCGTTTCCGAATCCGGCCCCAAGTAGGTTTAAGTGCAAACTATACAGCACAAGTGCAGTAAACTCCAAGTAGGTTTAAGTGCAAACTATACAGCACAAGCGCAGTAAACACCAAGTAGGTTTAGGTGCAAACTATACAGCACACGGGCAATACAACACGTTAGAAGACTGCAGCTAGCACAATCAACTGCCTGACAAATAGGAATAGCTGATTTAGCTAAACTATACAGTGTATAAATATATGTACAACACCTGGGATGTGTATATATATATCCTTTACACACTGTAAATTTAACTAAACTGACTAGCCTGCCTGCTCTATCTATCTATCTAGAAGAAAAGACACTGGCCGGGATTCAGAAAGGACTTATGACGACGTATCTCCAGATACGCCGTCGTAAGTCCAAATGTGCGCCGTCGTATCTTTAAAAGTATTCTGGAAACCAGATATGCCTGAATTAGGCATAGGAATAAGTCTCCTACGCCGGCGTATCTTGGGTGCATATTTACGCTGGCCGCTAGGGGCGTTTTCGTAGATTTACGCGTTGAATATGCAAATGACCTAGATACGCCGCTTTACAAAACGTACTTGCGCCCGTCGGATTTAGCTACGCCGTTTACGTAAGGCGTAAGTTTACCCCTCATAATGCAGGGGTAAGTCATGTTAAGGTATGGACGTCGGAAACGTCGTATTTTACGTAGTTTGCCTAAGTCGTACGTGAATGGGGCTGGGCGTAGGTTACTTTCACGTCGAAAGCATTGAGCCGACGTGTCTTAGGGAGTATTTGCGACGTGATTCTGAGCATGCGCCGTTCGATCGGCCATGCATTTACATGGGGTTACGCTTCATTATAATACAACACGCCCACTGCCTTGCTACTTTGAATTATGCGGGCTTACGCCGGCCCATTTACGTTACGCCGGCGTACATATGGGAGCAAGTGCTTTGTGAATACAGTACTTGCCTCTACGTTACGTCGGCATAGCGCATATGGGATGCGCTACGCTCGCTCAAAGATACGCCAATGTATCTGAATCCCGGCCACTGTCTCTCTAGGACTGATATTTTCATTAACACCGCCGCAACACTACACGAGGCCGCCTTGCAGGCTGCCTTTTATAGTGTGTGGCATGTGCTAAAGCCCTGATCCATAATTGCCCAATGCCACCCTGGCTTTGGCCAATTATGGCTCTCCGTTTTTTGCGCGCTGTGATTGGCCAAGCATGCGGGTCATAGTGCATGCATGGCCAATCATCAGCGCGCAATGCCGCAGTGAATTATGGGCCGTGTCGCGTCACAGGCAATGTTCGAGTCGAACATACGTTCGACTCAAACACGAAGCTCATCCCTAGGGGCTACATGAGTGCTGCTGGTGTCGGGGAGCTGCATTTCATTGATGGTATTATGAATTCACAGACTGCTCTATATTGAAAGAGTAGAGGTTACCATCACTCCGTGTCCTTGGTCGTTGTGCACTTTTCCAACATGACAATAATCCAAAACACACATCTAAGGCTATTGTTGCATTTCTAAAGAAGAACAGGGTGAAAGTGGTTCAGTGGCCAAGTATATCTCCTGATCTGAACCCAAACACCTATGGAGAATTCTGAAGAGACAAGTTGAGCATCCACTCTCCATTCAGCATCCGGGCTCTAAAAGAGGTTGTTCTTAACGAATAAGAAACCTCTGCTTTTTTTTTTTCTTACCTGCAAAGTAAAAGGCATAATATGCTAGTCTACATTGCAGACTAACACATTATGTGAAACTTACATGCAAACTAAGCCCTCGTCGTCACACGGAGGCCGCATCCATCTTCGCTCGTCTTCCTTTTCTGGGTTTCTGGACTCCGGCTGTGTGACTGGCCGAACCCGCGTGACGTCACTCCCGTGTATGTGCACAGGAGCCACCGGTCACAGCACAGGGCTCTGAAGAAACGGCAATGTTGCTTCAGAGCGCATGCGCCGATATCTAAAACGGTGTTTAGAAGATATTTACAGTACTTATAGGGAAGCCTCATAATAGGCTTTCCTATAGGTACAAACATTAGAGGGAAGTTTACTTCCTCTTTATAGAATGGAAAAAGATTGATTTTGCTATATGTCGCCAACTTGTTCATTCCATGCCTAAAAGACTTGGTGCTGTCCTTACAAATCATGGAGGTCATAGAAAATACTAGATGTAATAGTTTTTATTGCGGTGTGTATTCATTTTTGCATCAACCAATTTGAGTAACAGATTTTGTAATCAAAGTTTTAGTATTAACCTTACTTTAATGTAATGCGCTAAACAAATGTTCTATTACAATCTGTTTTGTCAAAATTTTGGAAACTGTTCTTGTGCTCATTGAGATATTGATTAAAATCCTACTTCTCAAAAAGGGTGTATTCATTTATGCTGAGCATTGTATGTGTGTATATATATATATATACACATACATATATACATATATATATATATACATATATATATATATATATATATATATATATACACATATACATACACATACACACATACATACACACACACATATACATACAGTACAGACCAAAAGTTTGGACACACCTTCTCATTCAAAGAGTTTTCTTTATTTTCATGAGTATGAAAATTGTAGATTCACACTGAAGGTATCAAAACTATAAATTAACACGTGGAAATTATACATAACAAAAAAAGGGTGAAACAACTGAAAATATATTTCATATTCTAGGTTCTTCAAAGTAGCCACCTTTTGCTTTGATTACTGCTTTGCACACTCTTGGCATTCTCTTGATGAGCTTCAAGAGGTAGTCACCTGGCCCAGCACCCCATCACTCTCCTTCTTGGTCAAAAAGCCCTTACACAGCCTGTAGGTGTGTTTGGGGTCATTGTCCTGTTTTAAAAAATAAATGATGGTCCAACTAAACGCAAACCGGATGGAATAGCATGCCGCTGCAAGATGTTGTGGTAGCCATGCTGGTTCAGTATGCCTTCAATTTTGAATAAACCCCCAACAGTGTCACCAGCAAAGCACCCCCATACCATCACACCTCCTCCTCCATGCTTCACGGTGGGAACCAGGCATGTAGAGTCCATCCGTTCACCTTTTCTGCGTCGCACAAAGACACGGGGGTTGGAACCAAAGATCTCAAGTTTGGACTCATCAGGCCAAAGCACAGATTTCAACTGGTCTAATGTCCATTCCTTGTGTTCTTTAGCCCAAACAAGTCTCTTCTGCTTGTTGCCTTTCTTTAGCAGTGGTTTCCTAGCAGATATTCTACCATGAAGGCCTGATTCACACAGTCTCCTCCTAACAGTTCTAGAGATGTGTCTGCTGCAAAAGGTGGCTACTTTGAAGAACCTAGAATATGAAATCTATTTTCAGTTGTTTCACACTTTTTTGTTATGTATAATTCCACATGTGTTACTTCATAGTTTTGATGCCTTCAGTGTGAATCTACAATTTTCATAGTCATGAAAATAAAGATAACTCTTTGAATGAGAAGGTGTGTCCAAACTTTTGGTCTGTACTGTATATATAATATATATATATATATATCAGACCTGGATCTCAGTTTAAATAGATTGCGTTCACTCTCCGACCATAGCAAAAGAAAATGAATCATGGAGTGCTCTTGGCTGCTATTAGAAATCTTTCAAAGCTTTTCTTTGCTTCAGTATTTTTTAAATGCAACTCAAAACGGTTTCTGGAGTTATACAACAGGAGCAGAAACACCTTTTTTAACTATTGTAAAATGTTTTATAATTAAGAAGCGTGCAACTAGGTTAATTGCCTTGTTACTAAATTAGTTCTGGAGAATGCAAAGACCTGAGAAAGGGAAAGGATACAGTAAATGTCAACAATGCAGGAA
Organism: Rana temporaria; assembly: GCF_905171775.1. NCBI lineage: Eukaryota > Metazoa > Chordata > Amphibia > Anura > Ranidae > Rana > Rana temporaria. The sequence continues at coordinate 61,012,920 of NC_053500.1, read as the reverse complement.
CTATAAAGGCTTTTTTTTTTTAATACAAAAAAACTTTGTACAGATGGAGACCTTGAAGCTGTCAATACCTGTTTGCTATTGCAATTGCTCCATCTTATAAAATAAACTAAGTTCATCTTTTCAGAAAAAAATGAAAAGTGAACCAACGCCCTACAACATTTCCCATGATGCTCAACTACACTGCAGAGTGCATGAGCATCATGGGAAATGTAGTTCCAAAACATCTGGGGTGCCAAGGTTCGCCATCACTGCCCTACACAATTCCAGGCCTCCCTGTACCTAGCTCCATGGGTGATGAGTAGTCAGTGCCCATAAAGCTGGTGTAGCGGTAGGGGGATTTGAGATCCCAGCTCTTCTCACTCTTCTTTCTGCAGTGCTTCTGGGATGGATCAGAGCAATTCTGAATGGACAGCACTGCTCTGATCTGGGATCACTTTAAAAAGAAGAGAAAGAAGAGTGGGGATTTCAAATCCTCGGACTGCTGCACCAGCTATGAGGCAAGTATATATACAACGGGGACAAAGGAGGGTGTCTGGTATTAATTTACTGTTTAATTTAATTTTTTCTAAAAAGGTGAACTAACCCTTAGTAACAGTAACTTAAGGCGACCATAGATGGTTTGAATCTAGACCTATTCAGCAGGATCGGATGAGATTCGAACCATGTATGGGCAGGCTGATTGTACCCATCAATCGACTTGGGTACAACCAGCATGTCTGATTTCTAGGATGGGAGACGGGAGAATACAATGGCTCTGTGGGAGGGATTTCCACATCAACAATGACTGTCAGCAATCTGTACTCTGAGGACCCTGTGTATGTGCCTTGTTGATGTGCAGCTCTAGACAGGCATCCTTTCTGGCCGTGGCCAAACATTCACTATACACCATCATACTTCATTCCATGCAAGTACCCAGGATTGTCACTCTTGTCCTTTCCAGTTATGTTTAGTGTTATATTAGATTTATTATACTCCGCTTTTTTGTAGATATTCTTGGGCATCCGCCCCTGAGGAAGTGTTCATACACGAAACGTGTTGGGAATTCAGGATGCAGCCATATGCCTTCTATTAAGAATCAATCCAGATATACCATCTCCAACTATCAATCTTTCACCAAAATTATATTATATTATATATATATATATATATATATATATATATATATATATATACACATATACACACACAGTGAGGAAAATAAGTATTTGAACACACTGCTATTTTGCAAGTTCTCCCACTTGGAAATCATGGAGGGGTCTGAAATTGTCATCGTAGGTGCATGTCCACTGTGAGAGACATAATCAAAAAATTTTTTTACAGAAATCACAATTTATGATTTTTTAACTATTTGTATGATACAGCTGCAAATAAGTATTTGAACACCTATCAGCTAGAATTCTGACCCTCAAAGACCTGTTAGTCTGGCTTTAAAATGTCCACCTCCACTCCATTTATTATTCTAAATTAGATGCACCTGTTTGAGGTCATTAGCTGCATAAAGACACCTGTCCACCCCATACAATCAGTAAGAATCGAACTACTAACATGGCCAAGACCAAAGAGCTGTCCAAAGACACTAGAGACAAAATTGTACACCTCCACAAGGCTGGAAAGGGCTACGGGGAAATTGCCAAGCAGCTTGGTGAAAAAAGGTCCACTGTTGGAGCAATCATTAGAAAATGGAAGAAGCTAAACATGACTGTCAATCTCCCTCGGACTGGGGCTCCATGCAAAATCTCACCTCGTGGGGTCTCAATGATCCTAAGAAAGGTGAGAAATCAGCCCAGGACTACACGGGAGGAGCTGGTCAATGACCTGAAAAGAGCTGGGACCACCGTTTCCAAGGTTACTGTTGGTAATACACTAAGACGTCATGGTTTGAAATCATGCATGGCACGGAAGGTTCCCCTGCTTAAACCAGCACATGTCAAGGCCGTCTTAAGTTTGCCAATGACCATTTGGATGATCCAGAGGAGTCATGGGAGAAAGTCATGTGGTCAGATGAGACCAAAATAGAACTTTTTGGTCATAATTCCACTAACCGTGTTTGGAGGAAGAAGAATGATGAGTACCATCCCAAGAACACCACCCCTACTGTGAAGCATGGGGGTGGTAGCATCATGCTTTGGGGGTGTTTTTCTGCACATGGGACAGGGCGACTGCACTGTATTAAGGAGAGGATGACCGGGGCCATGTATTGTGAGATTTTGGGCAACAACCTCCTTCCCTCAGTTAGAGCTTTAAAGATGGGTCGAGGCTGGGTCTTCCAACATGACAATGACCCGAAGCACACAGCCAGGATAACCAAGGAGTGGCTCTGTAAGAAGCATATCAAGGTTCTGGCGTGGCCTAGCCAGTCTCCAGACCTAAACCCAATAGAGAATCTTTGGAGGGAGCTCAAACTCCGTGTTTCTCAGCGACAGCCCAGAAACCGGACTGATCTAGAGAAGATCTGTGTGGAGGAGTGGGCCAAAATCCCTCCTCCAGTGTGTGCAAACCTGGTGAAAAACTACAAGAAACGTTTGACCTCTGTAATTGCAAACAAAGGCTACTGTACCAAATATTAACATTGTTTTTCTCAGGTGTTCAAATACTTATTTGCAGCTGTATCATACAAATAAATAGTTAAAAAAAAATCATACATTGTGATTTCTGGATTTTTTTTTTTTGATTATGTCTCTCACAGTGGACATGCACCTACGATAACAATTTCAGACCCCTCCATTATTTCCAAGTGGGAGAACTTGCAAAATAGCAGGGTGTTCAAATACTTATTTTCATCACTGTATATAAATATGAAATTACTTTTCCACGCGTTTTGTACCATGTCATGTACGCCAATATATATTTATGCCTATCAAATATATCTACTTATTATTCAGCCTCAACAAGTCAACAGCCTCATTTAAAGTCCCAAACCTCCTTTTTTGGTACGTATAGAAAAGTAGCCTCGTCACCCTAGGCTGCTCTATCCCAATTTGGAATACAAAACCTCTCTCCCTTTGCTCATCTACATAACATATAGGGGAAAGGCGTAAGTAGTTGACACACTGGGTAGGGTTGGTATCAATAAGATTACAGTGCAGTACAGGCAGAGTCATGCGGAAGTCCGGAGCCCACCGGATTTCTGGTGGGATCAGAAGGTATTTTTTGCATTTATTAGATATAACAAAATGCTTTCAATGGTTCTAAAGGTTTACATACCCTTAAATATTCTATATTAGACCATCAGTTGCGAGAATTATTTTGCACGCAAGTTTAGCATACAGTAATTAACCTCTTCCCAACCGCTCCATAGACAAAAGACGTCTAGAGAGCGGTTGAGTTATTCCGGGACGACGTCCCTGGGACGTCCTCCCAGAATCCTTCACTCGCGCGCCCCCTGCGGCGCGCTCCCGGAATCATCTGTGAGCGCCGGGTCTAGAAGACCCGGCGCATCACAGATCGCGGTAAATCGCCGCTGATAGCGGCGGTTTACCACGTGATCACTCCGTCAAATGACGGAGCGATCACTTGTAAACAAACCGGCGTCATGTAATGACGCAGGTTCCTCCCTCTCCTCTCTGTACCGATCGGTACAGTGTGAGAGGAGGGGGGGGGGGAGCACGGGGTGTCAGCAGCTGCTGTGGGATGGATCTGTGACAACTGCAGTCACAGATCCATCCATCCCTCCCTGTGCAATACTCTGCAGTACCATCAATACTATGCAATACCCCCCACACTCTGCAATACCCCCCCATACTCTGCAATACCCCCCCATACTCTGCAATACCCCCCCATACTCTGCAATACCCCCCCATACTCTGCAATACCCCCCCATACTCCGCAATACCTGCTAATATGACAGAAACGAGAATTTTTTTTTTTTTTTTTACAGAATTTTCAGTGTTTTTTCTTTTATAGCGCAAAAAATAAAAAACCCAGAGGTGATCAAATACCACCAAAAGAAAGCTCTATTTGTGGGGAAAAAAAGGACAAAAATTTCAGATGGGCACAATGTTGTATGACTGAGTAATTGTCATTCAAATTGTGAGAGCACCGAAAGCTGAAAATTGGTCTGGTGAGGAAGGGGGTTTAAGTGCCCAGTGGTCAAGAGGTTAAAGCGTTGTAAAGGATTTTTTTTTTATCTTAATAGCTTCCTTTACCTTAATGCAGTGCTGTTTTCATGTCCTCATTGTTCGTTTTTGCTCTCAAGTTGCTGTAATTCTTCTCTGATCTCCACACTTCCTGGTTGTCTGTTTCCTGATGACCACAGTACTGGGAGCTTTCTCTCTGTGGTCACTAATCAAGGAGGTGTGATTACTGTGTGTCTAAAACCCCTCAGCACCAATCAGTTTCGTTTTCTAAACCATCACTGCCCTGTATTGGCTCTGTGGCTCTATACATCACAGAAGCAGGAAACATGCAAAAACGAAACTAGAAACTCCAGGTACATTATATGATTGATTTTTATCTATTTTTAAAAGGAAACAGTTAACTATTATGTCTCTACACCCCGTATATATAAGCTTTTCAGTTTATAGTCTTACAATTCTGTATTTATTAAAATAATTAAATTTTACTGAAACAAGCATGTTGCATTTTGTTTCATTCTGCAAAAGGTCAAGAAAAATATATCAATTACATTTATTCTCAAGTTCATGTAAATGCATGGCTCTGTGTACATGCTCAGCAGATGGACTTCTTCAAGGATATACATCCACAGGCAGCTGAAAGTCTTTGAACGTGTAAAAGGCCACTTCTCCATAATCCACCAGAGCAAACACCACAGGTACATCTCCGCTTTGATAGGCCAGGTTCTTAAGCGTGAGTAGAGTGGGAATCTGCTCAT